>NC_133359.1:21536343-21818843 GCF_030506205.2 Paramisgurnus dabryanus | reverse complement strand
CATACACTTTTTCAAATGACATCCTGGGATTTTTAATGACCACAGAGAGTCAGGACCTCGGTTTAACTTGTCATCGGACGGTGCTTTTTGACAGTATAGTGTCCCCGTCACTATACTGGGGTGTTAGGACCCACACAGACCACAGGGTGAGCACCCCCTGCTGGTCACACTAACATTCAGCAATCTGATTTTCCCAGGAGGTCTCCCATCCAAGTACTGACCAGGCTCAACCCTACTTAGCTTCAGTGGGCAAGCTGTCTTGGGCTACAGGGTGATATAGCTGCTGGCATACATCTATACATTTATTCATCTATCAATCTATCCAACCAACCAACCATCCAACCATCCATCCATCCATCGGCTTAATAGGTTACGACAGAGAAGTGTTTTTAAAAAAAAATGACATCACAAGTTCACCATAGTTTAAGTGATGTAATGTATCAGTATATCTACGGTATTTAAATATGGCGGCACTTCAGCAACTTTGAACCTCATTGGTTCTTGCGAAAATACATTTTTAAAGTAAAGACTAAGAAAGTTTTCATATTTAATTTAAGAATGACAGACTCACGGCAGCGTTGCGACTCTGCAGTAGGGGTTTAGTGTTTCTCAGCAGGAGTCTGTGATCAGGATCCATCACGTACGGTTTCCTCTTGGCCAGAGCGGACGTATCAACCTTTTTCTCTTCATCTTCTTCATCATCAGATGGGTAAAACGACGTCTCCCCACCGTCCTCCAACAGAGACTCCTGCACAAACACACACACGATGAGAAAGGACACATCATTCAGACGCACACACGCACAAATCCCCGATACATACGTTGATGTTAGGGTTGAGGAATTGCGTCCTGGCGTAACGCGTCAGCATGTTGATGATGACCACCTGACCCCACTCCTCCACGTCAATCAGCAGGTTACACAGCTTGCGGTAGTTTTTGTGGATCAGATCGATGCGGTCCGGACACACTTCTTCAAACGCCATCACCACGCTGCCTGCCACCAGCTACAACACACACAGGGCATGTGTGTAAGATCACAATGGCCATAACATCCCACAGATCTCAAGTTATTGTGTAACTTACTGTAGTTTTATCAGCCAATAGCTTCTCAATGACTTCAATGAGTTGATCTTTCTGTTCAGGGTCCAGACTGGAGGGATAGAGAAATGCTTTTGTGCTTAAAAATCACCATTATTTTATTTGGAGACGTGCTGGGGGATGTTGCTTTAAATAATTTACTGAGGTAGGGTACCTGTGAAGTTTGGGTATGGCGTGAGCCGCAGTCTTGCGGACGTATGGAGACATATCAGATGCTGCCTCTTTGATGGCTAACATCATGATGGGTACGATGATGGTCACCCTGATGCTGGAGAGCACACGTAGGGCGCTCGCACGGATCAGCTGGTTAGGGTCCTGTATTAGAAAGTAAATGACATAGTTTAATTCAGACTTTGTCAGTACTGACTGATGAACTAAACTTGCAGCAGATATTGGTAGTATTAGTAATGACTTAAAGGCACAATATGCAATTATTATTATTATGTCATTGGCGGATCATTGGAAACGATAATTATGCATGTGAATGAAAATGCATAACGCTGTGCAATGGATTTTTGGATATTTTAATGCAAAAATCGTACATAATGTGCCTTTAAACAGGATTAAAGGGTGTGGTGGCTATTTGCTTCATTTGACACTAGAGGGCAGAGTCAAACTTTTTTTGTTGTTTAATAAACATTAATAAAAGTTTTTATTGAAAGTCTTATATACTATGCAAATCATATTTTGCTTTAAATGTGATAATGTCGACAGGTTTGTGGGAAGATTTGGTTTAAAGGGAGATTATATTTAAAATAAAAGTAAGATGTGTGTGCATTAGAACATGTGAAATCCTATTTCCTATTCTATCCTATTGATCCTGTTACATTTTGTGCATTTGTCTTATTCAGTTGTTTTAAATAAATAATTAAATGCATGTGTGAGATTTTCAAGGACCTTCAAGCCTCTCTGGAAGGTGGAAATGGATAACAGAGCAAGATCCTGCTGTTCTTCGGCGTAACGCACGAGATACACGTACACCAGCTTCTTTACCTAAAAAAACATAATATAAAGAAATATTAAATACTGTATACACAAATCCAGTACAAACACACATATTCATAATAAAAGATGTCTACAGCTCTGGGACTCAAGGTGTCTTGAAAGCCGAACTACGTTGCTATCTCGTATTAACACGTGACATGGACTAATCCTCTTCTGTTTAACACTCACCTCAATGTTCTTACAGGCCACGTTCTTCACCACCGCTGGGAAAAGATCAGACGCGTTCTTCCCCCGGGCGATCATCTGTTTGAACGAACACACACACATGCACACAGCATTTCTATTAGTCTGATAGAGGAACCTGAGTATTAGATGAATAAGAAAAAACAATCAGAGAATTCCAGACACATCCACACACTTGTGAACGTTTGTGCAGGAAAGAGAGCCTCGGGGAACGTGTGAGGAAAATAACGACTCGATTTAATGGGGTGAAATAAACGTAAAATATAAGGGTCCTATTGCGAAAAGTATCACAAACAATCCACTTTTGTTAGTTTAACGATGGGAAAAATCGCCTAAAAGAGTTGTTCCTCTTCTCGTAATGAGTAATGGGTGTGTTTTGGGTGTAATAAACCAATGATATGTATTATTTTTAGGGCTGTCAAAAGATTAATCGCGATTAATCGCATACAAAATAAAAGTTTGTTTTTGCATATATGTGTGTGCCCTGTGTGTAATTATTTTTTATATATAAAAACACACATGCATCTATGTATTTAAGAAACACTTATATGTATACACTCACCTAAAGGATTATTAGGAACACCATACTAATACTGTGTTTGACCGACCTTTCGCCTTCAGAACTGCCTTAATTCTACGTGGCATTGATTCAACAAGGTGCTGAAAATCCCAGTAACTGAGCAGACTGTGAAATAGTCTGGCACCAACAGCCATGCCACGCTCAAAATTGCTTAAATCAACTTTCTTTCCCATTCTGACATTCAGTTTGGAGTTCAGGAGATTGTCTTGACCAGGACCACACACCGAAATGCATTGAAGCGACTGCCATGTGATTGGTTGATTAGATAATTGCATTAATGACATATAAATAAATATTATAAATGTATACATGTATGTGTGTATTTATATATACAAAATAATTATACACAGTGCACACAAGTATATTATGCAAAAACAAACTTTTATTTTGTATGCGATTAATTGTGATTAATCTTTTGACAGCCCTAGTATAGTTCTCATTTTATTTATTAAAGTTAGTGTTTATCTAAATCTGTATCCTATACCCATCATATAACAAATTCATTGGGTAGCATTTTAAAAAATTAAAAATAAATTAGCACTTTTTAGAAGCAAAAAATTCTGCTTACCAGGCTACAGGTGAAGCAGCTCTTCACACCTTCTAGAGTCATGTAATCTGTCCTCATTTATGTCCAAAACATAAAATAATCTTTTACATTTTAATCCTTATTTTTCATATTTAAAAGCGTTTGTGTGCTGCGAATCCATGTGTGTGTAATAAGCAAATACGCGTTGTCGTCCAGTTTATTGGTGCATATAATGCGCTCTTTAAAGGTGCTCTAAGCGAATTGACGTGTTTTAGACCATAAAACATTTTTTGTTACATACAGCAAACATCTCCTCACTATCTGCTTGCTGCCTGTCCGCTGATCAAACTGTAAAAAAACGTGATCTCTGTTGACAGCCCAGGCTTCACAAACGGCAATAACAACACAGTGGCCAAACCTACAAACAGAAACCATAACAAAGTGTATCAGCCAATAAACGACAAGAAGGATTTGGGGATGGGGGTTGGGCGCATTCATGAAAGCACGGAAGGGAGGGGGAGGGGGAGGAGTTAGCTACGCTCCGTCTGTTTGAAAACAATTCAAACGTCAACAAAAACTAACGTCTCGCAGATTCGCTTAGAATGCCTTTAAATAACAAAATACTGTAGTCTATTTTAATTGCCTCAAAATAACAACACGCCAATAATGCGTCTGAACATACTTTGTTTTCAGACCAGCACGTCCATCGTTTGCTATTTAAATAACGTGGCACAGGAGGTGAAAGCGATAACTGCGTTGGGCTGAAACTAGCAAAAAAATTATATGACCCAAAGTCTAAAAGATGCCGAAGCTTTGAAAATAAGTGAGTCTCTTAAAGGGCACCTATTTCATTACTAAAAAATAACGTTATTATTTGGTATTATACAATGTGTTTGCGTGATTTACGTGGATTATCCAAATACATTATTTTCCACATACTGTACATTTTTGTAGCTCCAGATTTCCTTCTCTTCCTGAAACGCAGGGATTTTGTACAAAACTCATAGATTTTAAAAGCTCTGTGTCCCTGATTGGCCAGCTAATCTGTACGTTGTGATTGGCCTGAATACCTCTGACATCAGCCGGAAATGTGACGCTCCTTACCATGTTTAAAAGATTTGGACACAATGCAATGCTAAGAGGAGTTAGCAAGCAGGAGGAATTATGATAACGTCAGTCTTCTCTACATCACTAATCGTAAACTGTTGCCTACAATCCGTGTGTTTGTTGTAGTCCAAGAAAAGAGATTTACGTTGGAGACAATAACTCGCGTCATTGTTTACTTTAGGGTTTTGTACCTTTTGCATATAGTTGACATGTACTAATATACACTTACACACCAAAGGAAATGTAAGAAACACGAATCGTAGGTGCCCTTAAACTGATAAACATGTAATGGTAGATTTAAAGGGATAGTTGACCCAAAAAAATGAAAATTCTGTTAATTATTCACCATCATGTTGGTTAAAACACTGGTTGAGTTTTTGTAATGTGTTAAACACAAAAGAAGATATTTAGATAAATAATGTTAACCACACAGTTGAGTTGACGGCACCTATTGACTTCTGTAGTATTTGTTTATTCCCACTATGGAAGTCACAGGGTTCCCACACCTTAGTTAACTTCAAATTCAAGGACCTTTCAAGAACTTTCCAGGTCCAATACCCTCAACTTTAAGGACTAAATGTCGGGACACATTTCAAGTGAGAGCAAGGTTACATTGTATTACCTTTAAAGATACATTGTTACAGTTCCCTTTCGAGGGAACTCGCGCTGCGTCACTGCGGTGACACTTTGGGGACGCCTCCAGGGGTAAGTGCGTCTGAATGTGTATATCAAATTCAACCAATGGTGAGGCTTAACGACAAAGACAGGGTGACGCGGCAGCCAGGAAGTATATCTGAAATATTGCCAAAGACGACGTTACAGGGACGCAGGAAGTATGGCAAGGGAGACGCAGCGTCTTGTTCCGTTCTTGGGGAACAACAGTTACATACGTAACCAGAGACGTTTAAATGTGTCAAACAAAACTATGCAAAAAAAAAATTCTTTTGGTATGAATCAAAATTCGCATACAAAAGATATAAGCATTTAAAGCGAACAGTTTAGCACGTGTGCTTAAAAAGTCGAGTCGAATTTTTATGATCTTATCCTACACTACACAGGGAATAATATGGATTTCTTTTCCAGAAAACTTCTTGCATAAAATAGATTCAAGCACTTTCAATGACCTGTATCTATATTTTCAAAGACTTCCCAGGGCCTTGAATTTTTTCCCTCAGATTCACAAACTTTCAAGGATTGCAAGGACCCGTGGGAAGTCAATGCTGCTGTGGTTACTATCACTTATCTTCATTTTTGTGGTGACTAGCCTTATTCAGTGACTAGTTTAAACACAGCAATTTTGCTTAAAAAGACATCTAATAGCCATCCAAGGCCATCCCAGACGTCTAGGATATAACAAGGCACAATTTGAGCTGTCAGTGAAAAAAAGAAACAAATAAACAAAACCGAACACTTTGTATTTATCTGTTGACGTTGCTTACATAATAATACATCTCACAAAGTTAATTTGGCAAAACGACACGTAACTGAACTCAAGGTTATTTTTAGATAGAAACTGAATTACTCATAGCCAGACCATACTGGGTATATAGTCAACCTAGAAGGCAACATGATGGCTATTTGGGAATTTACTTATACATCAATGACAAATAAAATAGAAACTAAGACCAAAACATTTAATGAATGAATGTGATAGCATTAGACAAAATATCAAGCTAAGATTGATTGATGGTGAAGGCTTAAAAAATAACAAGGCGTTTGACAGGTTTTTCTAAAAGATAACCTCGAATAAGTTTGTGTAAAGACAGTAAACTCAGTTCATTGTGAGTTTGGGTTCAGACTGAATTATCGACCTGATGTCTGTTCCTCGTGTGTATCAGGTGGCTGTTTGTGGCTTCTGGGTGATAAATATTTCAGCCCTGATCTGATCCACAACAATACAGGGAAACTAAATCCACACATGAATATTAAACGCTGTGCATTCTTGTCCTATTTCCATTCACTCGCTCAAATCGACTGTTACACACGAGTGGTGTGCGCCAAGACTTCAGACACAAAACAAACAGCAACTGAGATATTACAGATATATTACAGAATTACAAATGCACAACCTCTGGACTGCACGGCGAACAATGAAGATTTTAATCTGTTTTCTCTGCTAATGTTCATGTTGAGGTTGATTCAGTGCTGTTTTCTGCTCAGGTTCCATCATTACAGCTATAAAACCAAGCCTGGCATTTCCTAAAGGCTGACCAACGGTCCATTAAAACAGATTCTGTATCACTCATGACATCAGCGTATGTTATGATAATGTGATTTGTGTTTGCCTTTACCGAATGATGTTTGTAATAAAACGGTACGGTTTTTGAAGAGAAAAGTAAAACTCACAGCTACGATTCGCTTCATGGCCTCCAGCTTCAGCGAGTCTTTATTGCTGTCCAGCATCTCCTTCAGGTCATCATGTCTGGAGATGAAAAACAAGAAAGAGAAAACATTTTTCAACTGTTCAAACTCTCCATCCATAAAAGATGAAAGTATAGCATCGATTTGAGAAAGCAGAGGTCTTCAACCTTTTTCAGGCCAAGGACCACCAGTGGAACCTTTACTTCAAACAAGTATTTTATCATTTTTATTATAATAAAGCCTATTAATGCATTTTTATTTGATGCCTAATTTCATTTAAAAAAATAATAATTTTGAATTCAAACACTATTTGGAGGACACAGCACAGACCCACTATTGAAGACCTATGATGATATAGAGAGATTTGTTAAAGCGCTGTAGATATTTACGAGGTTAGAAGGAGGAAATCAATCTATCCATTAAAGATGTGTGTGGCTGTGAAGTTATAGAGAGCAAAAAACAATAAAAAGAAACACAGACGGAGGTGCATGAACAAAACACAGCTGCACATAACATGCAGTCATAAAACACCAGGTTTTATAACCGCCGAGTTTTATATGTCGGCTCAAGACGGCTGTTATTGCAAGTCATTCGGCGGCCATCTTGGTATCACACCAGCAGTTATATTGATTTCAATATCGATTGACCAGTCAAATCTATTAAAGCTCCCATTCTTTCTGTGTTTTTGAAGCTTTGATTGTGTTTACAGTGCACAATATAACATGTGTTCATGTTTAACGTGTAAAAAACTGCAGTATTTTTCACACAATTTACTTATCTTTATAGTGCTGTTTTCACTGTCCTCAAAATGGTCTGATGTCTTCCTTGTTCTATGAAGTCCCTCCTTCAGAAATACGTATCGAGGTCTGATTGTGTAGTTTGTTTAGTGTGTTGTGATTCGATAGCAGATTAGCTTGCGGTTAGCTTAGCTGGCGACTGATGTATTCATGTGGGCGGAGTTTAGTCAAAAAACTGTTCTAGTGACGTCATTAAAGCAGGAAGTAGAGGGCTGTAGTCCAAACCGGTCATTCTCTGTAGGCTTTAAAAGAGGAATTCTGTTTAAGAAAATATATCGCCTGGCTGCACAATTTTGGGAAACATTTGAATCACAATCTTGTCGTTTTTAAAGGGGAGGTTTAATGCTATTTCTACATTCTGACTTATTAACACAGTTTAAGAGTTGTTGTCCTCATGCGAAACATAAGCAAAGTGTCAAAAAAGTAGTTGAGCTTGTAACAGAGTATTTCTGAGCCAAACTCATGCCTCCTTTTTCCTACAAGTTTCGTAATTTTTTTTTTTTCGATTAGCGGGGTATCCGTTAATACTGATTGACCCCATATTCCTTTTATGGGCCTTTACCCCCAGAATAGCACGCCTGTCCTGCACGTCAAGTGAGAGCGAGAACGCGCATTAGCATTGCTCTGTCGAGTAGAAGTCACCGGTATCACTGCACAGCACACAACTTTGTTTTAGCAAGATAGTTCAACAAAAAAAGTGTGTTTTTGGATGTAAGGAGAAGAAAACCTTATTCAGCTTTCCCTGTCTTAACTCTTTACCCGCCATTGACGAGATATCTCTCCAATCAAGAGAAAACGCTTCCCCGCCAATGACGAGTTTTTCCGTCTTTCCGCTATTATCCACTAGGTGGCGCCCTTCCGCAACTTTTTAAACCCGGAAGTATTGCCCTATGGCAAGCGTCTGCATGTCCGTGTCTGTTTTAAAGATCGCTCTGAATGGGATCTCTATGAAAAGTCCGTCACAAAAATTGAATTATCTCTGCTTTTTGCTCAAAATGTGGTGTTTTTGCAGAAACCTACCCATATTCAAAAGCTGATTACAAAAGAACTACTGAAGGTAGGATGAAACGTTTTTTTTTGTTTGAAAGCAGAGGGTCTGCTCTTTCATTTGGTATATTGTATGTTTATATATTTAAAGAAGAACATTTTCTGGAAGACATTAAACTTTTGTGAAAATCATGAAAAACACTTGCGCTGGCTGGCAACTTTTTTTTAAAAACTGGCGGTGAAAGAGTTAAGACAACAGTGGATGCAGTTCGTTTTCCCGGACAGCAACATAATTGCGAATGAGTTTGTTCCCTGACTGCATTTTCGGAGAGGACTGCTTTACAAACAAGGCTCAGTTTGATTCCGGATTTTCCACTTGTTTACAATTGTTGGAGCGGTCAAAACTTCAAAGGACCCCGTTTAGGAGTCACAACTACAGGCGTAAGTAAATCAAAATCTCACGTGTTTTGTTTGCAATAACGCATACGTGCATGTAATGTAAACAACACGAACAACAGCAAAAAAAATTCGCCCACCACACACCTTCAAGTGTTTGACCTTTTCCGCCAAAAATCGGAAAGGCTGTTCTTTCTTTTATAAATCTGACAACACCAAATACTCTTTGGATATATGAATGATGAAATACTAGCTTTAAATAAAGATCACGATCATCCCACGATTCTGAATGCCAACTAAACAAAATACTAGAGAATTTACTAGAGACAAAATATAAAGGTCTGCAATTCCTTTTTTAATGTCATTTATATATATATAAATGACAATCCCATTTTTCAAACTTTAGTTAGTGTGTAATGTTGCTATAATAGCATAAATAATATCTGCAAAATGATAAAGCTCAAAGTTCACTGCCAGGCGATATATTTTCTTTAACAGAATTCACCTTTCAACGCCTACAGCGAACGGTCGGTTTGGACTACAGCCCTCTACTTCCCGACTGTACACATGTTATATTGCGCACTTGAACACAATCAAAGCTTTAAAAACACAGAAAGAACGAGACCTTTAAAATGTGTTTAAATGATTTTTTTATAATGTGAAAGATAATAATGATCCTGTGTGGTTGAAAAGAGCTCTTTGAAACCAATAGACGGTTTCAGCAGTAACAACATAAACAAGCGGCTGTCGTGGTCCGCACGTAACTTCCAGTAAACTCCGCCAAGAATAAATAACAACAAAGTTCTTAAAATGCAGTTTATTTATAAAACAAGCAAAAAAACAACACATAGATTACCTTGGAAACCAAAACATTTGTTATTTTCGATGAGGTATTTGTTCAAGAGATCAGTTTAGCCACTAGACCATTCAAAAAACGAAACCGGAAGTAAAGTTCAGATCCAGACGTGTATCGGTCAGCGCACGTGCGTCCGATGAAACCGTCTATACATCAGGGTTTCCCACACTTTTTCAATTCAGGACAGTTTTTCAAAATTTTACTGTTCTTACCTCGACTTAGACAAATGAATACATGCCTATCTTTTTTTCGATGTGTGCACTTAATCTTTGTACAGCGCGTTGTGAATGTGTTAGCATTTAGCCTAGCCCCATTCATTCCTTAGGCTGCAAACAGGGATGAATTTATAAGCCACCAAACACTTCCATGTTTTCCCTATTTAAAGACTCTTACATGAGTAGTTACATGGGTAAGTATGGTGGCACAAAATAAAACATGCTGATTTTTTAAGCGGATAAAAATGAAAACTATATATTGTATGGTGGAAGAGCACTTAGTTGGCAGCACTTTGACCTTCGATGACGTTACTGCGCGCCGAGGTCGAAGTGATGCAACAAAAGAATTCATAAACCATAAATGTAAATCTTTTTCACATTTACTTCTGCCAAGGTATATAAGTAGAAACATCTGACAAAGACCTCCATTATAAAAGATACAAGGGAACTCATTCTCATTGGATAAAGTTTATCTAATCTACATTAAGTGACACAAAATCAAATCTGATCCTGGGTCAATTTATCAATCCAGCACAGCTGAACCCATCTTAAGTCCTGTGTGTAGCATCTGAGAGATGAGGCCATGACCTCTCGGTCCATCTCTCTGAGGGAGAGAGAGAGAGGCACGTGTCACCATAGCAACCGCATCCACATGTCAATCTTCATGATGTATCTAACGTTAAAACAAAGTAATGACGGAGAGGTGATGACATCTGCGACCAATCATTCTCTCGTGTGTCGGTGGGCAACCTGTGTGTGTGGACGTCCAAATATCAATTAGAAAAGACCTCAAATGAAGAATCTTTCTTTCAGATTTTAAAAGTTTTCTTTGTACAGTCAAAACTTCCTGTGACATCACAGTGCATGTCCTGATGTCATAACAGCTTTGAACTCAACGTCATGTGTTGTGATGTAACTTATATGTCGCAGGGGATTCAGAATGACGCGGCCAATCAGAGCTCACCTGACCTCGCTCGAACCCCATCTTCTTCTCAAACCTCAAGCAACGAAAATGTTATGAGCCAGCGGATACGACACAATCGGGTAATTAAAAACATTCCCCGGGTGCCTGTCACATCACTGAAATGAAATGACTATGATATCTCACAATGCACCCAGGTCTCGCTCTCTAGTTTCCACAGCAACAAAGAGAGCAATAAACTCCAGCGAATAGATTTCCTGCCATCGTCTCTCACACCCCACGAACATCCATCGCTTTCACGATTAAAGATTTCCCCAGAGACTTTCATTAGCTTTGAAGAGCAGAGAAGGTTCGCGACAGGCCGAGGAGATTCACGGCGTATAAACAGTGTGTATCAGTAGGTGATCATCCAGCATGTGTGTATGTGTTTGTGTTGCGGGGGCGGCATTTCCTTCCACCCATCAGTAGGTCTGTCTCCTGTGTTTGTGTGTATAATGTAATGTAAGTGTGTACTGTGTGTCATGATGTGTAAATCAGGTTTTTGTGTGAGCCCTGAGCCCTCTTACACACACACAAGTTCTGAGTCGTGATCTGAAAGAAGGTTGTGTAAAATACATGACATCATCATACAGTATGTCACATGTAACACATCGCAGAAAGTATATATATTCAATGTAATATTATACATTTCTGTTTACAATAGCTAAAGCTTCTTTAGATTATAAAAAGGTAAGAAAGAAAGGGTTCTTTGGGGAACCAATAATGATTCTTGTATGGCATCCTTTAAAGCGCCATTATTTTTAAGAGTGCTGTATTTCTTTTTCTGTATTACACGGCTCTCTGGAATGCTTGATTCTGATTGGTCAGTTGAGACATTTGCAGGTTCGTTCTTTTCAAATAATAACCGATCCAAAATAATAACGCATAGCCGGACTACTTGCACGAGTAAAATCGCTCCGCGCCAATAAAGATCAATAAAGATTACTGTCTGTTTGGCGCCATCTTGTGACAAACACTGGACAACCACGACAAGACACAGACAGCTTACTGAGACTGAACTTGACAAAATAGAGCATGACAGCTACGAAGCCAACACACAAAAAAATACAGAATGGGCATTAAAACTTCTCAAAGACTGGCTAAAAGAGAAAAAATGGAGACAAGTATGAAGCAGAGGATCTTAATAAGGTATTACGATCATTTTATGCATCTGTGCAAAGTTTCGCGGAAGGATAAAAATGTTAATTTAAAACAAATATGGCAATAAAATGTTTCAAATTCATATTCATGTCCAGTTTTTTTTCTTATGTGGCAAGTAGCCGTGTAATAAGCGGGATAATGTAGAAGCAGCCGGTAGTTATTGGGAAATAAGCCCCTTCAGTGTGATACAAGACCCTCCGCTTCGCGTCGGGTCCTGATCGCACTGTCGGGGCTTATTTCCCAATAACTACCGGCTGCCTCTACATTATCCCTTACTTATTGTGCAGCACTTTGGGCAACAAATACATTTCATTTATTTATATATATATATATATATATATATATATATATATATATATATATATATATATATATATATATATATATATATATATATATATATATATATATATATATATATACATAAATAAATGAAAGTTGAAGTTGTATGTTTACAGTCACCAACTGAGCACTTACTCATTTACAATACATACAGAAGCTTTTAGCAAATTAATTCAACTCTGGACTGTAGATCATATTGTGTGTATTGACAGTAGTCCCTGTTGGAAAGCACTGGATGCCTGTGTGCTGGTGTGCTAACCAGGCTTCTTAACTAGGTTAACCAGTAAGTCTTCTTTTGGCCCACCAGCTTCATTAAAAGGACCTGTGGCAGCCGGTGACTTCTCTTCCGAGAGTCTTCAGAGTTTCAAGTGTGTGGCGCGTTATGTCAAAATATGTGTTGGGTGCGTTATGTGAACCATGTGCATAATGTCAAAATATGTGTTGGGTGCGTCATGTGAACCATGCGCATCATGCATCATGTCAAAATAAACTCTGATTACACATGAGATTAAGCAGGAATATGGCAAACGTGAGCGTTTCTTTAATCATAAACCCCTTCGAACATCAGACACGTATTCTGACATGACGAGCAGCCCACATGACTGGCTACATACGTTTCAACCAGCTTCGCATTAAATAGCAGGGGACTATTTTGGGGCAGTGCGTAATATCATTGGGCTTCCTGCAGCCATGTTACGGCAGCAAAGTCCTTGATTATTACACCAAAATGAGAGTATAGTTCATAGCCATAACTGCCTAGAAAATCGCAACTTTCAATTTTCTGTCGGTCTTAGTACACGATGTAACTACAGAAGAGTCAAGTTTTAAATAAGAAAATATTAAAACTCTTTGATAACTTTTAAGCGTGATGCTAATCGTCTAATCAGATTCAATGGATTATGCTAAGCTATGCTAAAAGTGCTAGCGCCAGACCCGGAGATCAGCTGAATGGATTCCAAAACGGTAAAAATCAAATGTTGAACTCTAGGGGAGCAGGAAAATGAGCATATTTTCAAAAAAGTTGAGTGTCCCTTTAAAGGGATTGTTCTTTCCAAAAGTAACCCTCAAGATGTTTAAAACCTGTATGAGATTCTTTAACACAGATATTCATAAGATATTTTGATAAATGATGGTAAGCACACCATTGATGGTACCCACTGGCTTCCATATTATTCCTTTTTACTAATAATATGGAAGTCAACGGTGTGTTTATCATCAAAATATCATATTTTGTGTTCAACAGAGACAATGATGACAAAATTTTTATTTACGATTGAACTATTCCTTTTAATATAGTTTTCTTATCACTTTATACTATACTGCTGTAGTTTGCCTCTACAGCCTCATCTTAAAGTTTTTCTCAGTCGCTTTGGAGCATTTCTCAGATCAGAAATACATTTTTCAAAACACTTTGTTTAACCTCCACAATATCAATCTTGTGCACAACATAAAGGCAAATTCTCATTGTTTTGGACAAATTGCAAATGCTTTATTACAATCATGCAGATGATTATGTACACAATTGCTTACGTCATTTTTATTAAAATACCGGAAATAGGAATTAGTTTATCATACAAGGCATGTGATTCAAAATTGCTGACCTTTGTGTCATAATCTGTTACTGTAAGCATGTTTTCAATAGTTTTTTTAGTCTTTTGTAAATGTAAACTGAATAAATAAATTACTGTAAAGGAAATTTTGAGTTACAGAAAATTTGACATTTCTTACAGTGTACAGTCAACTACCAAGCCACTAAGGTGACAATGGAGTAAAAAAAATCTAAAGTTTAGTTTCACGTCCGCACGCAAAACTAAACTTTATTTATGGGCCCCGTAGTCAACCTTTCTAATTTTGTAATTTTTTTTCTTTAAAATATGATTTTGTTTTTTCAAAATCACAATGTGTGCAATTTGTTAAAAATGTAAAAATGTGAATTTTATCCACAGTATATATATATATATATATATATATATATATATATATATATATATATATATATATATATATATATATATATATATATATATATATATATATATATATATATATATAATATAATTGTGTACACTTCGTATATTGACAACATGGCTAAACATTTTAACTGCCTTGTTCACTAGGATGACCACGCGTGCCATTCTTTCTGGACGCGTCCTGGCCAGGATCCATGATGTGCAGTTTGTACGAACTGTTCTGAGAAATGCATGCATTATTTTGTAAATTTTTAAAATGATTTGAGAAATGCTCCAAAGCAACTTAGAAAAACTGTAAACATTTCAATGTACATATGACCCTGGACCACAAAACCAGTCATAAGTCGCACGGGTATATTTGTAGCAATAGCCAACAATACATTGTATGGGTCAAAATTATGCATTTTTATGCCAAAAATCATTAGGATATTAAATAAAGATCATATTCAATTCAAGATTTTTTGTGTAAATTTCCTATGTATTTATCATTAGTAATATGTGTTGCTAAGGACTTAATTTGGACAACTTTAAAAGCGATTTTATCAGTATTTAGATTTCTTTGCACCCTTAGAATCCAGATATTCATCTCGGTAAAATATTCTCATATCCTAACAAACCAAACATCAATGCAAAGCTTATTTACTCAAATGATGTTCAATTTCCTTAAAGGAGACATATCATGAAAATCTGACTTTTTTCAAGTTTAAGTGCTATAATTGGGTCCCCAGTGCTCATATAAACCTAGAAAATGTAAACAATAACAACCCAGTAACTTAGTTTTGGTAAACCATTCTCTGCAAGCATGTGAAAAAATAGGTAATTAAAATTTGGCTCCCCTTGTGATGTCAGAAGGGGATAAACTGCCCCTTAATCTGCACTATTCAACCACGGCATTGCCGTTTAGTACAGAGAAGAACCCATTTGCATTTTAAAGGACACACCCAAAACCAGCACATTTTTGCTCACACCTACAAAGTGACAATTTTAACATGCTATAATAAATTATCTATATGATATTTGAAGCTAAAACTTCACATAAGTACTCTGAGGACACCAAATATTTATTTGACATCATAAAAAAGTTGTGAAATGTCCCCTTTAAATTGACCGTTATTACTGCACTGAAAAAAAAATGTTCATTCAATTTACTTTTTTTTTTTTTTAATTTAAGGTACATTTAAACAAAAGTTTTTTTCTATTTTTATTTAAATGTAGCTTAAATAAATTGACTGCAACCACTTACCTTAAAAAATTGAGTAAATTGAATGAATAATTTTTTCAGTGTGGTTTTGTGGTCCAGGGTCACTTATTTGAAAGAAAGATAGAATGAATGAATGAATGAATGAATGAATGAAAGCTAGATAGATAGCTAGATACTTTATTTTTCATGTTCGCTGACATCTACATCAAATAAAACTAAAACTCGAAACCATACAATCCTTTGTGAATTTAAAACATCATTGCGTTCTAAATGTGTGATGCAATTCATAAAGCAAAGCAAGTGTGCGTCGCATACTAAAAATCAAGACAGTATAGCGGCAGTAGTGTACAATACTTTCATACATGTCAAATTTTTCCTTCTTATCAACTATTGTAATGAGGAACAGATATCTAGACTTGTAAATGAACTACACATTTATATTTATGCATCTGGTGGGCAATACATTTATCCGAAGCCGATGCATGACAGCTATACATCTATTAATTAACAAGTGAGTCCCCTGGGATTCAAACCCGTAATCTTCCCATTAACCAATGCGCTACACTGAGCTACAGGTGCATTAGTTAAGTGAGTTACTTATGGCCAGAGGCGATTCTAGGGTCTATGGGGGCCCCAAGCAGAAAATTCCCTGTGTGCAAGAAGTGTACAATACTTCTATACAATGACCTTTGCTTAAGCCACTATTCTACAGTGCAATAGTTACTGCGAAAGATACATATATACAAGTGTAATCCTCATCATACCTAAAATTATTAACATGTTTGGATGCATAAATGGCATAAAATGTTTGGAAATAATGACAGCAGAGAAATATTTTCTACATTATACAATGATAGCAATGATTAATGACTTATTTTTACAAAAATATTTTAAGAAACAGTCATTTTATGACTGCTATTAAATAATCTCAGTCATAGTTACTGCTAACTGTTATGTAAGTTAGTGTCCTAGAGTTAAATATTAGTAAACTTAATATTAATTTCATATCTGAAAATACAGAACAGTATAACACATACATCTGTTGATTTTCTCAGCAACAATGCAATTCTACAGACTTGACAAAAGGTTTTCCTGAGATTTGTTTGATAACGTTTGAGACCTGACAGGGTGAGGATGTAGTTTGTCTTACCTCCCTTAATGAACTCATCATCTCTCATTTCTTGTTCCCTTTCCCTGCTTTGCACAAAACATTTCTGATGTATATCTACAGAAGCCAATAATGATCGAGTCAAAATAATATTAGCATTGTTATTTAGAAACTTCCTTTAGTCTCGTCATGTTTTCATAAGCTAACTCACTCGCGTGGCGTCTTTTGAATGCGGTAGTGCGCGAATGAACGCAAAGACGCGCGCGGACATGAATACGTGCGTGCACGCGTCATTGCTACTGCTTTGTCGCTTTTACAAGCGTAAATTGGGTAACTACATTGCATATAGATCCGTTTTTGCCGCGATTGTCTTTGTAAAGGATTGCACTAGTTAACTGTTAAAATTTAAACTTGAGATTTACACCAGAAGATTTACACTTGGGCACGTGCCTGACTGGAGCTGGACCGGGCACATTAAACCACATGTGGGTACAGAGGGCTGCTCACTTTAGCGCCTTTTATATGCGGTTAAATTGTTTTAAATCACTTGAGTGTTAGCACCTTCAAGCCTTTGAAATACGTGCCAATGATAAACTTTTCCTATTTAAATTTGCGTATTAATCTGGCAATCACATGCGAGCCAAACCTTGGGTTGTGATCCATACGGATCAACTGCGACATCACGACTGAACGAAACAACGTCACCCATTCGCTACGTTCATTTCGAAACTGGCAAGTTATCCACCTGGGTTGGATTTTGACTGGGGTAAGCCAATGTCAATCAACATTCCATCCAATCGGAATTTTGATATGCAGTCATGTTGTTCATCTACCGGGTGTAGCTGGCCATCCGAGAAACAAACTCGGGGGCCCTCTAGTGGCTCGGGGCTCCAAGCAGTTGCCTGCCTTGCCTGTTGACAAGGTGCGCCTCTGCTTATGGCAGCTTGAAGTGGGGTCACAGCTACAATGTTGATATATTTGATATAATTAATTTGCAATTGTATCTACACATTTGCACAGAGTATGTATCTGGTTTTAGAGAGAAACATGCGGCCAGTAAATATATAGTCGCTATGTAATAAATAAATGTAATATAACATGGCTGCCCTGCAGAGAGTCAATATATTTTCCCTTCTACGCGCATGAGACACTTGTAGCTCCATATTATTAATGATATTCATAATACAGCAATCCACAGGGTTTCTAACACACAAATACGCAGTCATGATCTCAACAGACTCATAAATTCTCTGTCAGCATCTCTTTACGTTACTGTTTGATGTTGATGAATAGCAACCATGTGTATTTGATCTTAACAATCTTCTATATCAATCACTGTGACATGTGACTATCACGGACCAATCAGATGTGACTATTAACAATCACCTCTGTTCAACAGGTACAACAACCTGCTGAGAAGATCTGAGAGGAACAAATGAAGTCTTTGCTTCTGGTTTTCCTCTGATCGTAATCTCACGTGTGTCTTATTTCCAGTACATATGCATTCATTTTTATCAATATGCATGTTCCCTGGAATCAAACCCGTGAACTTTGCATTCCCAACGTAATTGAGCTGACACCGATACTTCACTCGTCACCCGAGCTAGCCACTAAACAACACACATTGTGCACACACTCACAGATATATCACTCGCGTATGTGTTAACTTAGCATACCGTAAGGGTTGTGTCTGAATGTTGGTAAGACCCTCCTCCGTCCCATGCCGTTCCTCGGTCCCCTCTCCCCCTCCGCCTCCCCCCGTCCCCCCTGATCTCAGGTGTCGGAGCTCTTCAGGCTGGACGGCGTTGTACCAGTTTTGAGGTCCGCTGTCTGGTGTCAGCACCGGGCTGAGTGCCTCCTCCTGACCCTGGGCAGCTCCCTGCACGCTCTTCACCATGTTCACGGCATTCACCGGGAGCTGAAGCAACCTTTGCATGGTAGTCATCCTGAGAACTTTACCTGCAGAAACCCAAAGTTTGCTCAGATTCCCCCCGAGGCACCTTTATGTCAAAGACAACTGTAAAATCCGATCTCGGGAACAACAGGTGTCAGCTCTCCCGATCCACAGGTCTCCGTAACATCTGATGATCATGAATTGAATCTGGAGGCGTTTCTCATTCGTGGCCCTGAGATGAAACGAGAGCTGACTCTGTCTTAGGTCTCATCTGACGGCGAGAGCTCCTCTTGGATCTGCTCAGATCCAAATGATGGTGCGCACGCCGCTCTGATTGTTCATTGGAACAAACCCCGCCCACCAACACCAAACCCCGCCCCTCTAGGGAAACTCTCTCTCTCTTTCTTTCTCCCTCTCCTGACACATTTTTCCCTCTCTCGTCCTCTTTTCATTGTATTTTCAGTCGATTGCCTCTCCTTCTCTCAGGCATGACTCAGCTAAACGCCGCACTAAAGGCTCTTTGCAGGAAAACCTCTCAATTTCGATGTGCATACACACAAAGACCATACTGCTGTGTGCATTGTGCATACACACACCAGTACATCAGTATTCAACATGCATATTTTCATTCAGCTGAAATGCGACGTCGTGTCGAGTGCAATGCGTTCTGGGATGAGGTCATCGGCCTGTACGCATCACTGTTTCTCACAATGCAATGCACTCAGGCTGACATTGCATTTCCAGCTTGCTCTAGATGAACCAGAAGTGATATCAGCTGAAAAACACGGAGGGAAAGCTGCTGAATTCACACTCGCAGACAGATGCAGAATTCACACCGAAGTGAAAAATGTACAGAAACATTCCTACGTTTCGGACAAGCCTGGACCTTGCTGAACTCAGATACACAATCTGTTCGTCCTGTTTTATGAATATTCGAGCGTGATGCTGCGTGCCGAAGAATCAGAGAGCTGTACAGTAGACATCAGAAAAGTGTGTTGCCATGGCAACAGCAAGTGAGAGTCACTGCTCTTCATGTTTACTGCGAAACCAGTTTAACCACACACAAACACTAATCCAGCTCTATACTAATATTTAGGTACTAATACTTTAGTACCAATGGGGGTACCATTTTTGACCAGAAATATTTATATATATTTTTTACAGAAGGCCTGACCAAGATCTGTTTTGATCAATATTGCTATTTTATCTTTTATAAATAAAGGAAAGAGATAAACAGCATGCAGATTTCTCTTGTTTATCTATATTTATATATACTGCATGGGCCACTTTTGTGCATTACCATTGAGCTACACGGATGCTACCGAAACATTTAATCTAATTTACAGAAAACCTTTGTTAAAGACAATGTGCAACATTACACTACATTGCAATAAAACACCAACCCACCAAAAAATCATGAACAATAAGACTTTTTTAGACAAGTATGGCAATTTTGATATGCATTTAACTGCAGGGATCAACTGAAGGATTATAGCACCCCCTGGTGGAAACAGGCTGAATGTCTACTACTTTCACAGCCTGTCTTATTTAGTACAACTGATTAAATTCTAAACACTGCTATAGTGAAAGACAGTAACACAAAATAACTCTTATTACATATTTATATCAGATTATATATCTGCACTTTCCCTTTACTTTAAAGGTGGCGTACATGATCTCTGAAAGCCAATGTTAAGATTTGAAATCACTTAAACAAACACACCCCTACCCGAATAGAATCTGGACCTTCTTTTGATAGATCCACCCCACACATACGCAACCCAGTCAAACGATGTCGGTTTGTAGACACGCCCCTTACTGCTGATTGGCTACAAGTGTGTTTTGGTTGTCGGCCTGACTCTCTTTTCCAGTGTTTTTCAAAAATCATGCACCCCGCCTTTAAGAACAAAGTACTTCAGCATATCCGCATGTTGTTGAATAGCAGGAAAGAGTTAGGGGGCGTGCACACCACAGTTTTTACGGATGCCGGCGTATGTTTTCAATTGTTTCCAATGAAAGCGAGGCGTTTTTCAAAAAAGCCTCAGCTGGCGTATTTTTTTCTGCGCTGAAAGCCGGTGCTCTGCAGTTTTTCCACACTCAACGGTGAGGGGTTTTGCACACCGAAACTTTTAAACGCGGCTAAAAAACGCCTGGAGGACACAGATTGCCAGCAGTTTTTTCAGCTGGGCGCTTTGGTGGTAGCTGTGATACTTGAGATGTGAGTCGTTCGGTTGTTGTGATATTTGTCCGGCCCCTCCTCCACTATGATTGGACGGCCGTGTGAGAACTGACATTGACAAGCAGAGCTTTTCACTCAAATTTGAATCTCTTTCAAATCTCAGCGTTGAGCGCAGAAAAACCGTCGCTGCTGGCTTATTTGGAAAACGTCGAGTTTCCATTGGAATCAATTAAAAACATGCGCGGTGGGCATAAAAGCTTTGGTGTGCACGCCCCCTGAGCACTGAGAGTTGAAAATTATTCAACTTTGAGTCAAAAAAGCTCAGCTCGTCATCAATGTCAGTTCTCACACGACTGTCCAATCACACTGAAGGAGGGCGGGACAAATAATACAACAACCAACCGGCGTACTCTACAACGACTGATAAACAAAGCAGAAGTATTGCAGCAACAAAAGCGCTCAGCTGAAGAAAGCCTGTAGTTTGCTGAAAAAGCTGGCTTTTGGCGTCCGCTGTGTTTAAAAACTTTGGTGTGCACGCCCCCTAAAGGTGTAGTAAACAAAAGTGTAGTTGTTGTAGGGAGTGTGAATGCTCAAAAACAAACCAGACTAAAATAAAAGGCATGAAAATATGTGCATGTGTGCTTCTGTTTCACTCTTCTGTCTGAGACACAAATTGTTTAAATTGAAATGATGCACAGTGAAACAGCTCAAAGAAATAGACCAACATCTAAGCAGAGGCGGACAGAGTACACAGCTTTATTACTTGAGTAAAAGTACAGATACTCTTAGTATAAGTACTGAAGTACTTGTTTTTAAAAGTACTTGAGTATCAAGAGTACAAGAGTACATTTTCTAAATATTGCATTACTACTGCCACAGCGCACATTGAATGACGTGAGGTGATTGACAGCTGTACAGCAAACCATAGAGCTCTGAGGTCAAATCTGACGCAAATCTGGAAGAGGACACCCATCTCGCTCCGTTCGCTCTTTAGATCGCATAATTCAGTGGAAATGAATAGAAATGTTATTCTGTATGACTAAATATTTTACTAACATGTGATAATGAATCATTATTTCTCAAAATATGCGCACCAGTGTGATGTTTTGAAGATTCATTTTCAATAAAACAATAATCCAGGATCACCAGTGATCCCGGCCGCTCAAGGGGTTGAATTTTTGTAGGCGGTGATGAGGTTTTGTTTTGGTAACACAGCAAACGCTTGAAGCGAAAACTATCATTAACTTGTTCGGAAAATTGAAAAAGTTTGGCGAGGTGGGGCCACGGGTTGGCACATTCCCGGGATCATTGATTGTTTCGTCCATGGTTTCGTCTTTTATCTAAATCTGACCATGGTGACTTTGGCGGAAAGCTGAAGGTGATTGCTGATAGGCTGTCCCAATCAGTGGCACCTGCACAATCCAATCATGTTTAAGAGAGGGAAACAACAAATTGAGGGTTTACGAGATTTTCCTTTTTTTAGAAGAAGTAACGGGTACCTATGGTTGTAGTGGAGTAAAGAGTACAATATTTGCCTCTCAAATGTACTTGAGTAAAGTCATGAGTACTCCCGAAAATGATACTCGAGTAAAGTACAGATCTCTCAAAACTGTACTTAAGTACTGTACTCAAGAAAATGTACTCTGGCTCTGCATCTAAGCTAAAGAATGAAATAATAGATCACAAAATCTCTGCGCTGAAGCCAGTTAAAGCAGGGGTTCTTAAACTGGGGGTGCGAGATGGTGCCAGGGGCCCCCAGTTTTGTGAAATATTATAAAATATGTTAAGTAATGGATAATGTATAGGCAGCATGTTGTTATCGCACAAATAAGCCCCAACAGTGTGATCAGACTAAATAGGATTGTTTCGCGATAACAACCTGCTGCATGTACATTATCCTGCTTATTCCACGGCTATTTACCTCATAAGTAAGGTAAGGAACATTAAAAATTGAACTTTAAACATTATTTTTTTTACAAATGCAGACATGTTTACTTTCGGTTTTAAGATAAGACAAGACATTCAAATGTCACAAACACATTATTTGGTTTATTATTTGGTATATAAGTTATTAAAAGACATATTTATATTTATTTTCTGTTTTATATTAAACTGTACTGTTTGTTATTAATTTTGAGTGGTAGTTATCTTGGACAACATGATCTCACAAAGTTCCGTGGGATAGTCACGGAATTTTGTGCTCATTTTTCCGTGGCATTCTCACGGATCTCCGCATTTTTCCGTGGCCCTGCTATGGACTGTCTTTTTCCGTGGCATTCTCACGGATTGGTTACTCAACTGCTTTTTCCTATTTTCAAACCATTTTCGCTTCGGTTTAGGGTTAGATTTGGTGTTTGCGTTAATATGTCACTTTAACTATTGGTTTATACTATTTTTGCTGATTTATTATTTTATATTTTCTAAACTTTAAACAATTGTCGCCTGGCGTTGGGGTTAGAGTTGGGTTTGGGTAGGGATGTCATTTCATGTAAATCTAACCCTAAACCGAAGCGAAAATGGTAAGAAAATAGGACAAAACAGTTGAGTAACCAATCCGTGAGAATGCCACGGAAAAAGACAGTCCATAGCAGGGCCACGGAAAAATGCGGAGATCCGTGAGAATGCCACGGAAAAATGAGCACAAAATTCCGTGACTATGCCACGGAAATTCGTGAGATCAGGTTGATCTTGGAATAACATGCCTTGGACTATGGAATATCAGAATCAAGCATTTGCCGTGTAATGATTTATAGTGTAATCTAACCTCGGAAAAATACAGTTACGAACCAACAGCAATATATTATATAATTTAATGTTTATGTTTTGTTCAATTCAAAGTCTAAGTTTGAGACTGTTTTATGTTGTAAATTTTAGGGATGCACCCTACACAAGGGAAGGGGGCATATGTCGAAAAGTTTGGGTTAAAGGGACAGCACATCATATAACCTTGAGCAATGAGTGACAGACCAGAAGCTTTATGTTCCTCACACCACATTGATCTGAAACAGCTGCCTCTAAATATAACCACAGAGAGAAAGAGAGAGAGAGAGAGAGATGGTGGTGGTGGTGGTGACAAACTGGTTCACACCATCAGTAAACAAGAGAGATCAGACAGAAAAAAGAGATGTAGAAGTGAAGATAAAAGAGGAAGTAAATCAGAAGGTAAAGTTAAAGATAAAAGCAGATGTAAATGTATATTAAGATGAATATGTAGCCAGTAAGCGCATAAAACAAAGATTCAATCAGGAGAGAGCCTTGAAGTCAAAAAGTATATTTAGCACGAACATCATTATGGACTATAGGCCATGACGTAAAAGCTCGAGCGCTGTCCACCATCCGGTGCTGAAATACAAACCTCACTACACACACAAATATACACTATAAACACAACACAACACACACATCTCACTTCAAATAGATTACAATACCAAAAACATATTTATGTTCTTTCTCTCAGTCAGATTTATATCAGATCTGTCCGATCATTAGGCGCGGTGTTTATGTGCATAATAATAATAATAACACATACTTTGCCTAAACTTCTGCTTAAATCATATCGATTACGCACAAACATCACATCAATAACTTGTTTAACACCACAAATATCGCGTTTATCATCGTTTGTTGTTCCATCAGATTTATCCGCGCATGCGCGTCTACCCCAGTCTGAGATTAGGCGTGTAATGATTTCACACAGACCTGCGCAGGACGACCGGCGTATAACATCAAAGTACCGCGAGACCTGTGCCTTCGAATCGCTCTCGCGGTACTGTGATGCCATAGGCCGATAAGTCTGCGCAGCGCGGCGTGAAGTCGAACACGCCTATTGTCTGTACAGCGAACGATTCACAGATGTAAGCGCGTCTCACCTCTTGTAGTCGGAGGAGAAGATGCCGCCGCTTGCCGGGTCGTGGCCGTACTCGGGCTCGCCGGACGAGCCTCCCTTCTCATCGCTAAACGCGGAGCTCGCGGACATCTCTGCTGCCGTGATGCGATTTACCGTGCGGAGCAGCGGCGATGAGCGACTGAGTCACGTGACTCGGGTGCTGAAACAGACAAGGCCGCGCCGGGCGCATGCGTGCACGGCACAGTGTTTTTTTTTTTTATTAAAATAATGAATTATAGAAATGTACTCTTAATACAGCAGCCATGTCTTAAAACAAATAAATGGAATATATTTGATGTAAATAAACAGAATAAATTCGTTTGGTATTCGAGCAGGTGAACTCGTGAAATAATTAAAAGTCTGCTTAAAAAAGGGGTTTCTTCACTCACTTTATTTCGTTTGATGATTCCTAATATTTTCTAATAATAGAAACGATTCACATAAGTTAACAATACATTATTCATAATAAAAAGTAAATAGCATAACATTGATAATAATCAGGACAATTAATCATAGCAAAAACTATTTAATTCATTTATTTAAAACACATTAAATTAATAATCTATTTTTTGCCTTTAACATTTATATTTACAGTCGAAACTCGAAATAATACTTTGCATTGATTTTTGCTGCATTAAAAAACTGCAGTTTTCATTTTTTCCACCAGATGGCGCCAGCGCTGTGTCGCTGGAGTCGAATCGTGAGCTGCACTACTGTATGTATTAAATATATATTCATGCACAGTGTAATTCATGTTTACAATTTAGACATGTAGTACAGTCCAAACGCGAAGTGTTTATAGCAATAAAGCTGTTTTAGTGTAATTCTGGTCGAAACTTTGCATCACAATGAATAAATGCAGTCCCTACTGTTTAACGAATGTCAAAGACAAAATGAGATATATCGTTGATGACTCAATAAATAAATGTACTCATCATCACAAATACACACATAACATACTGCATATGTGATATATTGTAGAGATAGCATAGTAAATCACTTCTGTTTAATCCACAGTTAAACACATCTCCCTCTGCTGGTAAAAAGAGCAACTTTCATTTGAACTCCTTCGTGAGAGTTCATCTCTGGGTTCAAGTGCATTATAAAAAACGACCCACAGACATTTTTCTCTTTTTATTCCCATTCCTTCATTATGTCAGTCACATGAGTGGGAAGGCACGAAGTCTTTCCTTGGATTCAGGAAATTCCTGTGAAGTGGGAGTTGGACAAACATTTGTTTTTCTGAGCAATGTCAACATAGTGCGCTGCTGTTGCTTCAGATCAAAACATGACTACGTTAAGTTGTGACTTATTCATCACATAACATGGATTGTTCAAGACACCACGAATATGTCATTTTTTGGATTTGCGTTATATATTTTTCAGTTGTCAATATGATCTACTTTACAAAATCTCTATGCAGCTAAATGTACGGAAGTTCTGCTACATTTGCCAAAACTGGAAGGATTAAACAGAGCAAACTGTTCTGGAAAATATCCCACAATGCAATGCATTCAAACTTACCTTTCAAAAACACTCAATGGGCTTGTTCGACTACATGCTATGCCGCAAAAACCGACAGGCGGATGACGTCAAATTTCCGCGAGAGGGGTTTGAGAGGAATCTTCCTGATGGGTTCTCGAATCGCTCTCGCGGTACTTTGACGTCATCCACCTGTCACTATTGTGCCGCGGTATGAAGTCGAACAAGTATTTTTACTTTAAATTACCAGTTTAATGAATAGAAAGGATGTCAGGATATCACCTGTTTAAAATCCTCTTCCTTAACAAGGAATTTAATATTTTAATTATTGCTTATTTAAAAAGAATATGGTGCTAGATGAATCACAAAACAACAAGTAGGCCACCACCTTCAGAAGTACCTTTTTAAATGAGTATTAGCTTTCAACAAGTTGTGTAGATGTTATTAGATGTTGTTTATTTTTCTTTAAAGGTTAATAGCTGAAAACAGACGCCTTAAAAGGTAAAACACATGGAAGGAGAGAGCAGATACGGTGTGTGCTTCCTAAAATAAGCTAAAGCCCTCTGAATGAACATATCACAAGCACTTACATATGCAGTCTGGTGTTAAATCCATACAAGGAGATGTTAAGGATTAAACGAAGCACTGGAAAATCAAAGCTGGAACGGACTTATCAGTTTTGTTTTTGCAGGACTGGATGCTTAATATTACTAGACGGGCCATTACCATGTTTAATAAAGGAATTTGTGTATGCATGCAAAAAGTTTTTCATGTCTACTACATATTTTTGTTAATCGTATCAATAGGAAACTTAAAGGTGCCAAAGAATGCATTGAAATAATGTTAAATTGTTCTTTGATATCTACATAGAAGGTATGTAACTTTAAGTGCAAAAATTGTACATGTCCACTTACAACACTAGGATTTGCCTTTAAAACTAAATGGCCTATTACTTTATTTTAAAGGGTCATGAATATTAATGTTGAGCTCTGCTCTGATTGGCTGTTTATCAGAGCAGTTAATTTCAGTAGCTGTGTGTGTGTGTGTAAACAGACCTCAGCACTCGCAACTTAAAAAAAAAGCCAACCACAAGATCCTCAAATCTCTTTTAATTTCTCCAGTTTCACATTCTGAAAAATCAGCATTGACTTTTTTTTAAACGTTATATAATACAGCAATCTCATGTTAGCAGTCCATTTAAACGCGCAGTACTGCCACATTCAGAAAACTTTCAGTATGTAACACCAGAGCAAAGAAAATAAATCATGAATTGCACTTATTTACTTCAAACAGGCTATAGACAGAATCAACATCAACAAAGAAAACCGCAAAACAACAAGGGAACACTAAACTGCTCATACATATATACTTTTCACAAAAAAATAATGCATAAATATTCATTATTACACAAACGTACAAAAACATTGTACATTTTTCTATCTTTTTTTGTTCAAATATTCTCAGAGCAGACACCGATACTGGAGGTTTGGTGAGATCGGGATACAGGAGGACTGAAAGTTTGGAAAACTCTTTCTGAAATCACACAGAGATACAAATAACCAGTGCATGTCATCATCAGTTCTTAATAAGAGAAAGAAAGAAAGAAAGAGCGAGAGAAAGAGAGAATATAAGACAATAAAATATTTATGTTTGCTGGGACCTGGAGTCATGTCAGCACAAGCACAAGTGACTAGACAAATGCTTTTGTGTACACCTCATAACTTAATGCATGCAGAATAAACCACCCCCCCCCCCCCCCCCCAAAAAAATAAAACCGCAAATAGAGCAGCTAGACGAGTGAACGCCTGCGCGTGATTGGCTCGTCGAGCGCAGGTTTGAAACCGGAGACAGTACCGTGAAGTTTGTCAGTATCCTCTGCATCTCACCACGTTCATCAGAGCGCTTCAGAGAAGAACAAATTCCTTCATGTTTCGATTGTCCATTAAATAAACCTGATTAAATTAAATGTTGAGCGTAGTTCCGCTTACTTCAAACGGGAGAAAAATTAAAAATCCGGTACTGAACACTTGGCGTCTGTGGAGACAAAAAAATCAATGTACAAACATCACAACACAATGGTGTTCACGAGTGGAGAGGATTCTGATACTCACTGATCTTTTTAACAGAACTGGCGTGACTTCCACCCTGGTTGAGAACTTTCAGATGGAGATGGATACCAGCGCATCTACAGAAGAGATCAGAAGATCTTTAACAATCAATCATTTCTATATAACCTTCAAGTTCCCCAAAGAACTTAGTATAGTTGTTTGTGTTGTGTCATGCTCAATATCAAAAAACCATGAGGTCCTGAGAAGCACAAAGCCAAAATGGAGGATCGGATACATACAAACTAGACAAGTGGGTACTGAACTGAGATAATACAACACTGGTGTTTTTACCACAGTAGTGGAGGCTCTGAACTCACTGACTGCATTAAAGTTATCAGTGCATCTATAAACATCTTTCAGCAACATCACATTATTTTTCCCTATTCACAAAGCACTCCCTTCCTCTGCCGAGGGCAAGAGAAGGGCGGCAATCAGCCTGGCACGTCCGTTTCAGACCTTCACACACTTACAGTGAACTTCCCACATACTTCACGAGCCGTCGAACGCTTCGAAGGACCAGCGGCACACAAAGAGCACAGGCCATTAGGAAATTAAAGCCAACAAGCTTTTAATCTCCAGTAATTTTGAGGTGGGTGAGGTATGCGAGGGAAGACTTTTCCCCACTGTTTACATCATCCAGGCTACATGTACACATGCCAACTTTAAAATGTAAAGCGATTCAAGTCACTAATAATGTTTTATATGTACACCATTATCAGTAAAAACAACTGGGACCGTACTTTTAAAAAGGTCCCAATACATACCTTTGCGGTACTAATTTGCAACTTTTAGGTACAAAGCTGTACTTTTTGAAAGGGTACCACCTCGATTGTATCTTATATCAAACTCTTCATCCATGCAGCTTTCTGTAGATCGACAGCCCATTATTGTCCAGCAACACAGTTTGCTCATGGGTCCATAAGTAGCCAGATCATCACACCTCCTTAGTGATTGTAATGCAACACCTCTTTAGATCTCGTTTGATCATATTTGAAGAGAGGTGCTAACTGAATTCTCAAACGCAAGTCACTTCAAGCTCGGGTGTTCCTGTAGCTCAACTGGTAAAGCATCGCACTAGCAACGCGCAGGTCAGAGGTTTGATTCCCAGAAAATGCACATGCTAATAAAATGTACAGATTGAATGTGCTGCAAAATGCATAAAATGTAAAGAAACCGCATACGGCACAGCTCAAGTGAAACCTCTTCATCAATGACCTTTAGTTCTGATTTGGTTGTTGTCATGACAACCGCACTGTCTAGTTGTCCAATCGATAAACTCTGTCAAGTCAAGAGTCTCCTAAATCAATCATGGTTTATTTTGCATACAAGTGTACACTAAAATCTTTACGATAATGATGCACCGCAATAACCAAGGTCCACCTGTATGAATGTGAAAACTACTCAAGCAGATCAAGGCGCCTCTTTGCGAGGGAGGACTCGAACATGTGTTGCTTTTAATACATCGTAAAAGCATTCACACACACAGATATTAGCTAAAGTTTAACTGGCCCTCTCCGGGCACAGATTCACTCAACGTCCAAGTCATAATCCAAACACAGATGCAATTAAAAACAGCTTTTCTCTAACGTGATCTCTCAGCAACGCTCACAGGCCAAAGAATGCCGTTCTGATGGATTCTGGGTAATTGGCTACATAGGTGAGTCTTCTATAAGTGCATACAAGTTGTACTTGAATGTGCCACAACAGTTGCATGCTCTCAATTCAAGTATGTAGCGCATAGACCAGGGATGGGCAACTTCAGTCCTGGAGGGCCGTTGTCCTGCAGAGTTTAGCTCCAACCATAATTAAACACACCTGAAGCAGCCAATTAAGGTCTTACTAGGCATACTAGAAACTTTAACGCACGTGTGCTGAGGCAAGTTGGAGCTAAACTCTGCAGGACACCGGCCCTCCAGGACCAAAGTTGCCCATCCCTGGCATAGACCTTAAAGCAAACGAGAGAAGGGAACGAATCGGCTGGTCGCTCACCTGGGCGTGCAGGGCGGCGGCTGCAGCAGCCGCAGGGTACGTGAAAGCGGCATGAGGCAGACCTGGGGTCAGTTCAGTGGTGTACAGTGGATACGGAGCCCACGCTTCCGGGGATGCGGGGATAAGTGCTGCCGCCGTTAGGTCATCTATGAAATTACACACACAGGCATAAAAACCAACAAGTTTTAACATATCTGGCTATGTTATCCATCAGCAATTGTAAGTAGCTTTGGTTAAATGCGTCAGCTAAATGAATAAACGTAAAGCATGTTTCCCTTCAACTGAAAATTAAATTAACCCTTCAAATCACAGTGTTTCTTTACTTACAAGGGTCTCGAGCAATGAAGTGCGCACCAAGAGCTGGATGCAGGTTGGATGGGTTCGGTGTGGCCATTAGTTTACTCTTTGCCATCTTGGTGTTGGCTTTAGCAAACTCCAGACGCAGCGTTTGAGGACTCTCTGGATCAAAACGGATTCCCTGTGAAGAAACAAGACTTGGTGTAAAGCAAACAGTTCACTGCTTAAAATGCTTAAGATTTTGCAGAAATCAATCCATAAGGCCCATATATCTCCACAAGCGTCTGTTTCTTAACTTGGCAGTTAATTCCCAATGCATTTAACATTCAGCTAAAAACGAATGACGTGATGGAATTTCTCAGAGACCACAGTAAAAAATAACTTTCCCATAGAGAAAAGCGCAGTATTCGTTTGGAGGGGTCTGATAAATAATTAAATGTTGCCATCACGTCCGTTTATTGATGGATCGGCGATCACTTACGTTTAGGGCATTCTTTGCAGCTTCAGCCCCGGACCTGCTGTCAAAGGTAACAAACCCCACGGGCTGGAGGATGGATAGAAATACAGAGAAAGATATTGAATTTGACATTGATGAACAACAGCATCTGGGTTAATTTACATCTATGCATTCGGTAGATGCTTTTTAGTGACATACGGTGCATTACAAGGTTGCATGTTCAAAAACATCAACATCCATGTCATACTTTATCCTCCAAAATATTTACACATGTATAACATAACCAAATTAACAATTAATAGATGTGTATATCTTAGTTTAAAAAAAATCTAATCTAGAAATGTTTTTGGAAGACTGCCAAGTTTAAACTGAGCAAAGTAATTTTTTCACCTGTTTTGAGGTCAGTTTTATGAGCGATCCTTCATATCCCTTATTTAGAAGAAACAAAAAGCAAAACATGAATTTAAAACCTTACAACCAGATAAGAACCAATCCCAAGCAGTTTTATTCTAATGGACGTCCCGCTCACCTTGAAGGGTCTGAACAGCAGGTAAAGTTCACGTGGTTTGATGTCGACAGGCAGGCCGCTGACAAACAGCGTTCGAACCTAAAACAAGGAAATGCCTACATGACAACAGCACAACCAATACGACTGAAAAGATGCCAACAATCCCATGACCTCTGACCTTGTAGTGATGCATAAGACAAAAAGTTAAAAATGAGAACTACCTTTGATTCCCTCTCTTCCTATTGTGTCAGAGTGTCTTCATTTTCTGCAGATTTTGCTATTTGAGATTAAATGTGTTCAGATTAAATCATGAGACTGTGTTAGTTTTAGTGAGCAGAAGTGTGTGCGTGGTGATCAGGTGTGTTTGTGTGTGCGCGACCCTTAGCGTGGATGTGGAAACTTCTGCAGGGCAGAAACGGCATTTCTGCTCGAATGAGAAAAGGTAGAAAATCAAATTTATCTTAATGATCAGGATGGATGATATTACAGTGAACACAAAGTACAGAGGGGGAAAAAAATCATTATAAACACTGGAAAAAAGGGCATGTTCAGAGGTCACCTTGAACTTTTAATTCCTCAAAAACATTTCATCCCACAAATCAAGATCAAGTTTCACAGATTATAAAGTTATGAATGTAATGAGCGTCTAAAAACAGATGTCAACTTCATATAGATATAAAGTGAAGGAAGCACACAGTGTGCTATGACCTTTTATGGAAAAGGAGATAGGGGGGAGAGAGAGAGAGATTTAACATGACCCATCACATTCTCTAAACGCTTGAGAGGGGGACAGCAATAATCTGAAGCAATTTCATCAACTCTTATATTATTTGTCACTTAAACTTAGTGTTGGGTTTGAAATGTGATGCATGGGAAAAGAGATGCACCATCACTCAGGTGGCCCACAAAAAAACCCAAAAGTGCTATGACATGTACGATTTAGGTACAGATATGTACCCATGAGGTACTAATATGCACACTTTAGGTTACCACTTATACAAGTGTGCACTACGAAAAATTCGGGACAAATATCCAGCGGCACACCCCATAATCTCAGATTTTCAGATGTCTTCATCACTTCCACCAATACAGCGAGCACTGGAAACCCATCATTTCCTGCCGGTCCGAGAGCGTCTGCAGGGGACATCGGCACTGTGATCGTAAACTCAAAGAGAGTTCAGCAAAAACGTTCTGATGTTCCAGAAATACTCAAGCGACCTCAGCCAACAGCTGAGAGGGTAAATAAACAACGGGAATTTAATAAAAAGGGAATAAAACGCGCCACAAAACAAACAATGGACAATGAAGTCGATTCTCCGTGCAGCTAGGGTCGGTGAAATGGGACGTAGGTCTTTCAGGACAGAAACAAAAGCTTATTTGGGTTGAGAGGGGAGGAAACCAGTCCTGATGATCACAGGTCCAGGCTTGAAAATGCACTGACCCGGTGCTACAAAGAAACAATGACAGGACACGACGCCCTACGAAACCCAGCCCAAGACCTCTCCAACCACTAACAACTAAAAAGACCTGTACTGTATGACATTACGGACACTGCTTAAAATTAAACTTCAGACCCATCTGACGTGTTTTGGTACAAGTGCATGCATTAAGTCTTACAACAAGCAAACACACAAAATGTGCCTTACACCAAAAGAAACATAATTCATAAATGAGGCATCATGCATCTATATACTGTGTAGAAACTAATTTGTTGCTAATTTGACTGAATTTCTAATTTATTTAAAACAGTAGATCGGCAAAACACGTCCATATTAAAGCCAAAACCTTTTAAACCATTGCTAAATATTTAAGTAGCACTTTTCAATAAGGCCTTATTTATTATAATGCATTAGCCAAATAATAAACAATGTGATTTGGTTGTTAATTTTTGTAAGGGATGTTTATTGTTGTTATAAACTAAAACACAATAAACTAATATGATAAAAAAAGGATGAATTGTTTTTGTATTGATTATAATAATAATAATAATAATAATAATAATAATAATAATAATAATAATAATAATAATAATAATAATAATAAATAATAATAATTATTATTGGCTGACTTATTAATCTTAGTGCTTTAACATTTTATTTTGAGTGCACTGTAAACAAATATGCAACATTTCTGCCAATCAATAAATTTTATGTTACTCTAACTTATTCAAGTTGAAATAGTTAAACTTAATTTTTAAGTTATGTCAACTTTAAGCCAAAAATTAAAATCGTAGGTTAAATTGACTTGCAAAACAAAGTTGTTTTAACTGCATTTTTTTTTTACAGTTCACGGTTTATTTGGCATATCGATTAGCATAGGCAAACCTATGATTTTACTACAATAACCATGCTTTAACCATGATTTTTTTGACAAAACCATGTTTTCTAACTGTAGTTAAATTAAATTTACATTTTTGTAAGGTATTATAAACAAAACTAACATTATCAACTAACAGATAAAATGTTTGATTGTAAATGTAGGCCATTATCAAATGTTGAAATTAATAAGGCTTTAAAAATGCTGTAGAAGTATTGTTTTTTGTTAGTTTAGCATTTGTTAGCTAATGTAAAACGACAATTTTTTATTGCAAATAAAAGTATTTAGTTGTTTGGGGTCCAGTTAAACAAAAAGTTTAAAACGCATATGGCTTTAAACTTTATACGTACATTGTAACAAAAGTCTGTGTCATCAGGTGAGTCTTTACACTTCAATGCCAACATGGAGATTAATCATCAACAGACTCGCATTCCTCTCACAACACAATAAACCCTCCATTCTTTTACACCAAAACCCATTTTAGCTTCACAAAACACGCGCATTTCAGTAAATAAACTCCTGAAAAAAACTTTAAATGACTTCAGAGACGCGCAATGCGACTTTACTTTGAACTCCGTGCCAAGCGCGCACTTTCACCAATCATCCGCCCGGAGACACTTTTAACGTGACCAAGTCAACTTTATGTTTACTAAACAAGTTTATTGCGCTTACCTCCTCCTCTAATGAAACACTGGTGTTCGTCTCTGAATCTGACTTCAGACTCATTGTGTAACTTTAACGCGTCGTTGTGCCAGAAAAAGTAACAAAACAAACTCAGTTTTCCCTGTCGGTGATTTTCCCCCTGTTGTGCGTTAAAGTTGCAGGAAAGTCTCGGTGTCGTTTGTGCTCAGGTGAAGCCGTGAGTTAAAGCCAGAATCCGAAAATAAAGGTGAGAGGTGCTCGGTGAGGGTGAGAAAGGGAAAGGAGGTGATTTTTGGAGTTTGCTTGTTTCCCCTCTCGATCACATCAAGCTCGTTTGAGTTGAGGTGGAAAGAAATGAGAAAAGAGGAACCGTTGATAGATTTAAAGCTGGAGTTGTACGTCTGCTCGTCTGTCCTATTAGCGGATCAATCATGTTCAAAGCGCGCACTCGAGCTTCAGATGGGACTCAGCTGCGCGAGGCCCGGCCCACCTCGGCATCATCTGCATATTCGACCCTGCCTTCATATCTATCCCCTCCATTACATCGAACCCCTGCCAACATGTCATCTAAATGTCTTCATATAATCCCAACTTTCAAACTTTTATATCATATATGAAACCCCTATAACCCTTCATATTTAATCCACAATATGATTTAATCTTGCTTCCATTTACATTACATCTCAAACGCCACACATTGCCTTTAAATCTAATCCTGAATCCATCACCTCTTTGTCATAAAGGGTGCCTTTATATCCAATCTCGTCTCTTATGCTATGAAAGCATTGCTATCTTTACCCCAGCATATCCATCTGTAGCCTAAATCGTTTACATTAAAACTCTGCCTATTTTACATTTAATTATTATTTTTTAATACAGTTGTGGTCTCTTTTAACATAAAGGGACAGATTTAATACTCTGAGGGTCTTTGGCTCCACATTAGAGACATTAACTGGATTTGTTCTGTCGAAATTTAGAATCACATATATGATTATATCTACAGAAGTCCTCGGATGTCCGTGATCTCGCGCCTGTCCCGCATGACGCGCGTGCCTCGGGTCTCGTGACGCGCTCTGGATTCATCGCGACCGCGAGTGTTTATGGTAAATGCGCCGAGTCTGAAACATTTATGATGCTGTGCAGCCATTGCAAAAACATTGCAAAAACCGTTAAACCTTGTGAAAACTAAAACACATTATTATTTTTGCATTTAATTGTGCACACACTAAATCAAGTAGGCCACATCAAAGACAGTACAACATTGTCCTCCAAAAATATGATATTGCTGTGTAAATACTGACAAAACATAGCATTTAGAATCCTACTATTTAAAATAATTTAAGGAAAACCCTTGAAAATATGAGAATAGCTATTATTAATATAAAGGCAATAGTTTTATTATGCAGACTTGTTAAAAAAATAATAATTTAAATATAAGTATGAAATAAACATTGTTTTAATATCTGGTCTTGTTTATAATAAAATAATATTTTAATAGAAACTTAAAGTGAATTTGGGTTTTCTTGATGTTTTGATATTAAAGAGACATATTTTTGAAAATATGCTCATTTTCCATCTCCCCTAGAGTTAAACATTTGATTTTTACTGTTTTGGAATCCATTTAGCTGATCTCCGGGTCTGGCAGTACCACTTTTAGCATAGCTTAGCATAATTCATTGAATCTGATTAGACCATTAGCATCACGCTAAAAAATAAGCAAAGAGTTTCGATATTTTTCCTATTAAAAACTGGACTCTTCTGTAGTTACATTGTTTATTAATACAGACAGAAAATGAAAAGTTGTGATTTTCTATTGAGTTGTTAGGGTCACTGTTAAAGCTGATAATAGCCAGTTTTATTGGCGTTTTTCGCAGCAGCTATGAAAAGCAGACATTTTGTTGAATGTTTTGCCACTCAACAGGGTGTGCTCCGGCGTGGTCGCATGGAAAAGTGATGTCAATACATACCCTCTATAGCACGGGACTATTTTCAGGTGCTGCGTAATATCATTGCGCCTCGTGCAGCCATGTTACGGCAGCAAAGTCCTTGATTATTACGCCAGAATGAGAGTATAGTTCCTAGCCATACTGTATCTGCCTAGAAAATCGCAACTTTTAATTTTCTGTCTGTATTAGTACACCATGTAACTACAGAAGAGTCAAGTTTTAAATAGGAAAAATATCAAAACTCTTTGGTCATTTTTGAGTGCGATGCTAATGGTCTAATCAGATTCAACGGATTATGCTAAGCTATGCCAAAAGTCGGACCGCCAGACCCGGAGATCAGCTAAATTGTAAAAATCAAATGTTTAACTCTATAGGAGCTGGAAAAGTAGCATTTTTTATTTTATTTTTTAAAGTGGAGTATCCCTTTAAGACCTTCTGAAATTTTCCCTAACAAATACTTATATATGATGGTTATTTTCTCAGTATTGTTAGTATTATCAATCACATACATGTGTGCTAGGCCAGTAAAGGAGGTTTAATAAGTACACAGTTGAATTTGGCTTCCGGTAGACTTACCGCAGCAGTGTGTATATAACTGTGTGTGTGTGTAATAATGTAGACTCAAGTCTGTGTATGCAGGAACAACACACTTCCTGACTTTGTACTGCAGGACAATCATTCAATGGCTGTTGTGACTCCGTGCAGATCTGAGACTTTAACAATCATTGACCTGCTAATGTTCTTACCGCTTAACTAAAACAATCTGACCCTTTACTTAAATCTAAGAAAAACATGCCACAGCATCAGCAGTTTACACCTTCACTCATGGATGGTCTGATATTTTTGTGTTTTGAAATAATATTGACAGTAATTGTAATATTATAGCCACATTGTACTGTTTGTTTACCTATAAACATTATTTACAGTTTTACACTGTAAAAATACACAAAACAACATATATTTTTATGTTACTTTAACTTAAAGGGTACTTGAAACATGCATAAGATGATAATGTCTGGATAATTTCTTACTCATAACGGGTAAATATTGGACAGGACACATGCTGGGTTAAAAATGACCCAATGTTGGGGTGTTGGCATGCAGTCATGGGGTAATAACCCAACAGTTAGGTTAAAACAACCCAACATTGGGTCAATTTTAACCCAGCGGTGGGTTCTGTCCAATATTTACCCATTATGAGTGTTTGGTGTCCCCAGATTACATATGTGAAGTTTTAGCAAAGTACATAGATAATTTATTATAGCATGTTAAAATTGCCACTTTGTAGGTTTTAAAAGTGTCATTTTTGGGTGTGGCCTTTAAAATGCAAATGAGCTGATGAAATGCAAACACTGATCGCCATAATGGTGGTTTGTTGAGATTGAAACCCAATTGTGCCGTCAATTATTTTCTCTCTACACTAAATGGCAGTGCCGTGGTTGGATAGTGCAGATTAAGGGGCGGTATTGTTATAAAAAAATCCCTTTTTGACATCACAAGGGGAGCCGAATATCAATGAGCTATTTTTTTCACTTGCTTGCAGAGGATGTTTTACCAAAACGAAGCTACTGGGATTTTCTTTTGCACATTTTTTTTAGGTTGATAGAAGCATTGGGCCCCAATTATAGCACTTTAACATGGGAAAAGTCAGATTATAACAAATTAAGTTAAACAATTTCAACTTGTTTTTTATAAATCAAAACTTAGAATTGACCTGTAAACCTGTTTTAACTACATGCTGAATTTTTTAAGTGTATCTTTTAACTGTTATGGTGCAGATTAAGTTTTTTTTTTTTTTTGATGGACATACTGTATTTTTCCGTTCTTACATTCAGCGAGTGATGAATATTCATGAGCAGGTATTTTAGATAGGGTTAAGAGTCACTGATTAACCAGTGGCTGGTAAAATGCCTGTTTCATGACTAGGTGGTCTATAAACTAAAACCTTGTTGGGGAAATTTAAGATACTAAAATAGTTATATAATAATAATAATAATAATAATAATGATAATTATAATAAAAGTCTTTGCTTTGAGTCATCACATTAACAAATGTTTTAACTACAAAAACAAGCACAATTTCCAAATATTAAATACGTTAAATTCATAGGGGCAGTTTCCTAGACAGGGTTTATCTTAATCCCTGAATAAAATGCATGTTTGAGCATATATATATATATATATATATATATATATATATATATATATATATATATATATATATATATATATATATATATATATATATATATATATATATATATATATATATATATATATATATATATACAAATATATAATGGCTGATGCCATTGTTTTGTCTCAGGAAAGATGCACACATGCAGTATTTAATTTTATTTTTGTAAGGTTTGTTTGTAAAAACAACATAAATGTCCTAATATAACTAAGGCCTAGAACTGGATTCATCTAAACTGACCCTTAACCTCCTAAGACCTGGACATCACATTTTTTTGTTGTTTGCACCATAATGCTTAATTCGGTATATCTGGATCTTGTTGTACACAAACATGGACAATTACACTGATTCATGTTCAAAGAAAAATATTTGGTTATATTTATTGGTTCTTCCTAACCCCAAAATAGCTGGAACAAATCTGAAAAAAAAGGCAAAACCAAAGCTCGGGTCTTAGGAAGTTAAACCTTAGCCGAAGCCTTTGCTAAATCTCTGCCAAAATCAGTTTACAAATGCAATTCTTGGGTTAATCGAGACATCAGATAAACAGAGGGTGTGAGTTGGGCGTTTCTTACCCTGTACAGTCCCAGCGGGTGTGCGCCTCCTTTAGGAGACCACCAGGCCCCTTCCTAATCAGGGGGCGAGTGAGGGGGAGAACGCTGCTAGAGATAAACACGTCTGCCACCATCACCTCGCTATCAGACACGAGGGGTATAAATAACAAACCCCTGACATTCTTCATCGCCACGGAGATAACATCAAGAGGACCTAAATGAGAGCACCCACACCCGTTACTGCTCAGAGAACCGTGATACTAACAGCAGAGAGGTCACATTGGGGTCAGTAATAAAATTCAAAAGGATGTAGAAAGTTCAAAACAACGTTGAGGGGTTACCCATGTTCCTGTTTGTGTATAGCTTCATTCCTCTGCTGTGACAGTGTACAGAAGTCCACACCAGGCCGAGAGCGGCAAATCATAGCCGTTTGTTTGACAGAAGCCGACGAATCACTCTCGCTCTGGGTGCGTGATTTACACCCGACGCAGGATTACAGCATTACTGCTTATAAACAGACAGAAAGTGTATTTTGTATAAATTAACACAGATTCATGCAGAACATTATCAAGATGGATAAAACATTCACCTCTTATTTGTTTTGTGATCAAATAAAAGGGTATATTCTTGGTTTATTACGAGTTACGCTCGATTAACAACGTCTGTGGTATGAATGTGTTGACGGTTATAAAGTTACACTTACTTTGTGGGTCAAAATGCTTTCCAACACAAATGCATTCAATCTGAATATTCCTTTAAATAGGATCTTATGTGGTCGGAGATCATTGTGAAGAACTACAGACAGCTGATCTCAGATCAGCGGAGGAAAGGTCGCCGCAAGCTTCATCCAACAGCGATGCATCTATCAACGCTGTCAAGCGTCTCTGATGCACTACAGAGCGCTGGTAAAATATTTAAAAGCTCTTATTGCTGTTTCATGTCGGTCTGGTGGCGTTGGGTTCTTTTTATAAACCACCTCACGTAATGTTTTTATCAAAATGAAGGAAGAAATTAAAAGTATAGTTCTTTCTGTTGTTTCACTAACGTCATACTAAATACATAATTTCAATGCTGCCTTCACGTGCTATGGTAATTATGGTAAATACCAGAGTCGTATAGACCCCTTCAAGGTTTGTAAACATTGAATGACTACCGGGTGCGCGCGCAGCATGGGGTCAAACTGTTCATACCATTTAGCCTTTCTAGTTTAATCTAACAGGGCTGAAAAATGATGACTTACCTGAAATGAAGTGAGCACTACAAACACAAGCCTCTTTGATCGTTGCATTGTCCCAGTCTGCACGTTTAATTGCATTAATTTTTTTTTGCCAAATTTTTGTTTTTGAGATTCTGCAGGAATCACGAAAAACTTAACGGCAGTCCTGGTGCGATTTTCAAAGCCTACGACGCAAGTAGGCATTTTTGACGATACCGAATAATACACAACTCAATCTGCTGTAATGACTTTTCTGACCCCGCACTTTTACTATATTAAAATCACAAAAAAGATCACAAACGTGTTTATTTGTAACAGTACTGAATTTAACTAAACTGTACTGAATTTAACTAAACGTAGTCACATTATGCGTACACGCCTGTGTGGGAACAGTTTGAGTCAGAAACAGAGATGGCAGGCCAGAGCTGGACACTTTTGTGTGAAATATGCACTTTCTGAATGCAGAGCTTTTCAGTCATAAAAAACACCTGCAAGGCCTGAAAGAGATCAAGCCTCAGCCAAGAAAAAGTAACGCAAAGTAACTAAAAAGTAACGTAAGCATTACTTTCGATAAAAAGTAACTAAGTAACGCAATTAGTTACTTTTTTGGGGAGTAACTTAATATTGTAATGCATTACTTTTAAAAGTAACTTTCCCCAACACTGCCTGTTAGCGCATAGTTTTTGTACCCTATACAATGTTGTGTCATTGACAATTGTAATATAATGCATTAACACTCAATTTTTAAAATACCGTTTGGTGTTACCTACCAGCTAGCAGATGCTAGCAGTCAATAGAAGCCTCCTACTATGGCGCTTTTCCATTGCATAGTACCCCACGGTTTGGTTTGGTTTAGTTTGGGTCAGGTCAGCTTACTTTTGGGAGCTTTTCCATTGGGTGCAGTACGTAGTACCCGACACTTTTTTTCGTAACACCTCGTTTGTGGTTCCAAGCGACCCGAGCTGATACCAAACGTTACGCGAAAACACAGTAGATCACTGATTGGTCTGAAAGAATCGTCACTACCAGCGTCATCGCTATAATGTAGCTTTACCTTGTAATGAGCGATCAGGCCGTTTACACACGTGATACAGTACAACAACAAAATCACTTGAACACCCTGGTAAATACCAGTTCACAAATGGAAAATATCATCTTTTCCATAGCACGTGAAGGCAGCAATATTCTAATATAAGATAAAACTAAAACACCAACATTGAAGTAAAAATTCTAGTCCTCAGAATTTAAAAAAAAATATATATGTTAACTATTTGTATATTTACATCTATGCACATGGTTGCATGCTTTAATTTAAAGCCATTCAAGCTATCCCTGAGAATGGAACCTTTGGCAGATGAAGAAATTCTGAATTTGTTAAGTAAAAATTAAGTTTTGTTTGGATAAAGTTCAGGTAGAGAGACATCAAACGAATGATCTCATGATATTCGTGACAGAACGTTGTGCTGTACATCCACACACCTCAAGTCACACACTCTTTCCCAGGGTTCAAAGTTTTATGTATCACATGCTTGTCTGGTAGAATACCATTGAACGATTTGTGGTGCGAGCCTGTGCATCACTCAATAAAAAGTCAAAGATTAGTAAAGGAATAATTGTTAGAAAGTGCATTTAATGATTGTAACAATCATAATAACAGTGCAAATACAGGGTGTCGCTCACACGCACTGGAAAAACAGACACTGTGGATCTATTTAAGAAGTGGTGGAGTGATTGTAAACTATTTCATACAGTTGTATATACACACTGGTTTATAGAGACTCAACGGGCTCCTTTTAAGGTGAATTCCCTGTTTGCTCTCTGCATTGAACCTCTGCTGACAAAGTTCGTTGGGAAGAAGTTGCGCTTTAAGAGAGAGAGAGAGAGGCGGCAATTTAGAAAAAAAAATATATATATATTGTAAAAAATGTATATGCTATGTATGTGTATGTGTATTTTTCACCTGACGTGCGTAAAAGTCACATGATCATGCTTTAAATGTGACACATGGTGTGTTTAGGTGTGTTCGAGTTCATGCGGCTCTGCGCAGACTGATCAGCGGCTGACTTAAAGCAGTGCATGCCAGTTAGTTATTTTGTCCGACTTGAGCTGGCGCCGAAGGGACATGACTGTAAAGAACCGCGAGACCGATTCGAGATCAGCCGCCTGAGTTAGCGCAGTTCCCGAAGAGGAGCTGCACGGGCTGTAATGACAACTCAGCTGTTTCACAATTGGTCGGATTCACCACATGACAACAATCACGTGTGTTTCGTATTTATTTTCACGCCCTCAGTTCCATGAATGCGCACAAATTTGTATTTTTATAACAGTTAAAGCTCTTTTCATGTTGTCGCCATGTTTTTATTGTGTCATGTTCATCAAAATAAAATGGATAAAAACGTAGACCCCACTTCATTGGTATTTAAATAATATATGCTTATGTTGAACGTTATTCTTGTAAAAACAGTCACCAAACGCCACCAGTAGAAGATCGCCTCAAACGGAAAGCGCGCTTCCTGCTTTGGCATTCACGCTAATAGTGTTGTAAATAACGTTAAGTTTCTTGCAAAAACTGATTGATTTGCTTCACAAGACGTCAATATGTCACCCGGAGTTATGGGGGATTACTGTTGTATTGGATATATATGCTTTAGCTCTTAAAGTGTGCGGATCGGTTGACTTGCATGACGGAGCACTGGGGTTTCTGCAAAATATCTTCTTTATTGTTCTGCTGATGAAAAAAAACATATTGGATGGTGTAAGTGTTATAAATAAACTTGATATTTTTGTTGTGTTATTTAAATAGCCCACCCTTTACGTTGTCAGTAATTACTGTGCTGCTAATTTCTGATACGGGAGTGTTGGTTTGTTAGAAAAATGTTAGGCTACCTTATTAAAAGTATTGCTCTTGTGTTTTGTTTCACTAATGCTGTTCTCGCAGGACGCGTGACAGGCACGTTGCTTCCGGCTTGCAATGTTCTGTAGTATTTTTTAAGTTTATTAATTCTAAACGTGTCACATCTCCATATTGCACGAATAAAAGGCACTACACTCCCTTGGGTCCGCAGCAACACATCTGCCACACATAATAAAACTGTAGACAGACAGACAGGCAGACAGACACACACACACAGGTTCCTGCCTTTATTAAAGGCGCTCTAAGCGAATTGACGCGTTTTAGACCATAACATTTTTTGTTACATACAGCAAACATCTCCTCACTATCTGCTTGCTGCATGTCCGCTGATCAAACTGTGAAAAACGCGATCTCTGTAGACAGCCCAGGCTTCACAAACGGCAATAACAACATATTGGCCAAACCTAGCACCACAAAACAAAACAAAGTATTCCAGCCAATAAACAACAAAAAGGATTTGGGGATGGGGGTTGGGCGCGTTCATGAAAGCACGGAAGGGAGGGGGAGGAGTTAGCTACGTTCCGTCTGTTTGAAAACAATTCAAACATCAACAAAAACTAACGTCTCTCAGATTCGCTTAGAATGCCTTTAAAGAGAAAAATATGTTCAGCCCCTCCTTCCTAAGCTTCTTATATTCGATTTGATTTCTACTAGAGCCAGACCTCGAACCACTCGATGAGTAGCACAGTTTTGAAAATGAACGTTAAGTGTTGTTTTAATGACATGTTTGTGCATGGTCATTGACTTCCATTCTGAAGCAGTCAAGAGACGCTTCTAAACGAGTCAAAAAGTCAAGACATGACCCATTGTCAAAATTTCTGTGTCCATCACTGTAGTTCATCCAAAACAAACCAGAAATGAGACTCAAAGTGTTCAATCCCGGAATTATCCTTTAAGAAAGTAAGAGAAGACATGTTTCAAGTATCCTTCAAATTGCGCAAATTGAAAATGCAGCCAATTGAAACACAATTTTGCTAAAACTCACATATATTGCAAAACAGTTTTTATGCTCGAGTGAGGTGGTTTTTCAGTCACATGAATTTGTCATGCTTTTAATACAGCGCGGCATGTTTGGTTAAAGATCAAGACAGAAGAGGTGTGTTCGACTTCATGCGGCATCGCAAGAACCTGAATACTAACGGTACATTCACACGGGGCGTAAGCGTTAACGCTTAATGGAAGGCTTGTCTGAAGCGTGGCCAACAGCCAATGTCTGTGGCCGCAACACAAGCTCCGGTCTTCCATAAACGTAATTGGCTGGCTCTGCCTAGGTTATTTGCATAAGGCTATATGATTGGCTGACGCACGCGTTGCCGCTTGAAAAGTTGAGAAATGTTCAACTTCTGCCGCGAGCAACGGCACTGACGCAGCGCCGACGGATCCACAATTCAGTTCGCCAATGTTTGACGTCACCCATTAAAAGTGAATGGGAAGCGTCAACGCTTACGTGTGAATGCGCCGTAAGAGCGATTTGAGTGTCCATTGCTCTTGTATGCTTTCGAAGCACTCTAAAATAATATCCTAGTTGCATAACATTCGTTATTGGAAAAGCTGTCATTTAGTTTATCACAATAGTTTTTTTAAATCAAAATTTTGAAAATAACGCTAAAGTTTTGTGCAAATCATTAAAGGAAGCCAGGATAGAGAGGAAAAGAGAGAGAGAAACATTATAAATAAAAAGCTGGAACTACCAATACAGTGAAAGTAAATCACATACTAGCTTTATTTTATCTGAATAAAAACGTGGTAAGTTGCGAGGTTGCTAACTGGCCCAAGATCTCAGCAATATATCAAACTGTGCTCACATTTGCCAAGAAGCTAAAAAACCTATAAAAATTTCACCGGTCCAATAATCTTTGTTTTGCAATCCAGTTGAATTGTATATTTATATAATCAAACTGTATATTACATTTTTTTGTAAAAAAAAAGAAATTTTGAAAAACGAAAGAGACACTCCAATGAAACAACCAAAGACTCTATTAAGCTTTGAAAGAGCAACATCTGAGCAATAAATCTTTCCTCTGGGCACATGCCTCTATTTTCTCTCAAAACTTTCATAAATCTGAACATTCATGCAGACGCAAGAGTTTGAAACTATCAACACATCCGCAAAATAAAAGCTGAATGACTCCTTGTCCAGGTATGTGTCCAGTCCAGAATGCATAGATTCACAAAGCTTAAATATAGTTCATGACACTTTTTTATTCTCATTGTTAAAGCCAGATGAGATTATATTTTTTCATATGTAACTTTCATGAGCTCGAACGTAAACAAATCACTCACAGAAGACCACAGCCTTTTATGGAGCTCAGAGCAGCTGAGATAAATTAATCTGTCCGTGTTTATTTTCCAACAAATCAGCAGTGGATCACTGCAGGCCTCTGTCAGCTGATAAAACACACTGACTTAGAGTAAAAGAAGTACTTAAACTACTATAAAGACTAGAAAACACTTTAAAAGAAGAGAAGTCCAGTATTATCAGGACGGAAGATCTGAGTCTTGTAAACCCGTGTGGTCATAACACTTGAAAGTCCTTTATTAGAGCTTGAGGATTTTAAAAGTTTCTCCCTGTCCTTTTAGGGAGGAGAGGCGCTCATGTACATCAAAGCATGAAGAACGAAGCAAAATATTGTAACATAGTGAGGCTTGTCTGTCCGGGAGTTTTTGGGAACTGGAATTATTTAAAGCTCATTTCTATGGAAGCTGGAGGTTGGGACAATAACGCATGTGTGTCTGTCTGTGTGTTATGGATTACTTTTGTCTTTTCTTCCTTAAAAGGTCTGTCTGTCAGAAGTATTGTTGTCAGTAGAAAGGGATCGGAGTTCGCAGTGACACCGGCCCCCTGAAGTGTCCACCTGATATATCAGCAACAGAACACAAAAAGCACCCGATCCAAACGAAAACTTTAACTTCAGACACTGTTCGATGTTGTAAAAAGATTTTGTGCTTTAGACTTGGCTTTAAGATTTTATATAAATGATGTATTTTAGACCTAGTTATGACTAAAACTTTATTAATTCTAGAATTTGTTCATACTAGTCAGTGCTAGTTTGGTACTAAACTACCTGTTGGTCCACCAGGTTGACCAAGGTGATCTGGCTAAACAGCATGTATTGTGTTTTGGACACTGCTGTCCCATCCAGGTTTATAAGCTTAACCAGCAGCAAGACTTTTCTTGATGAACAAGTAAAGTTTTGTTAGGGAATAGCCAGACTATGTTGGTCTAACAGGTAGTCTGAACAAGCCTGTACCACTATGACAGATAAAAAGACAGACAGATATCTAGGTAGACAGACAGTGTGGATGGATGGTAAGGGTAAGACTGGACCCTTAACTGGATCTTCCTGTGGCTCTTGTACAGACAGATAGACATACAGATTGACTGACGGAGAGACAGATACATAAATAGACAAGACAGATGGATGGGTAAGGATTGGACATGTGCAGAATCTTCCTGTGGCTCTGGTACAGAGCGTCTGCGTAGAAAGACAGACAGATGGAGAGACAAACAGATGGAAAAAGTTTGGACTGGACATGACCTGGATCTTCCCAAGGCTCTGCTAAAGACATAGACAGATAGACAGACAGACAAAGGCTGGGCTGGACATGACCTGGATCTTCCTAAAGGGGGTCGCACACCGGACGCGCAGCTCAGCGCCGCGTCGTGTTTAGGACAACTCGGAGGTATTGTACACCGGAAGTGCACATTAAATAGCGCAAGCTTAGTCAGATACCGTCTACTTCAAAATGCAAAATATACGTTAGCAGCCAATGTTAATCGTTAATGATTTGGGACAAATATGATGTTATTTAATGTTAAACTATGTGAGTGGTGGGCTGTGGCGTGACAGGGATTTGAGCAACTTCCTGAGTCATAGTTGGGGGCCACAGACAGGCCCCACCTGTCGGCGCCAGTGTGCCTATACTCATAGAAAACAATGTGTTTGATTTTTTTTCAGAACGGTGCAGCGTTGAGCTGCGTGTCCGATGTGCGATCTCCGAAAGGCTCTGCTAAAGACAGACAGACAGACAGATAAAGGCTGGACTGGACTGGACATGACCTGGATCTTCCTGAAGCTCTGCTAAAGACAGAAAGACAGGCAGGCAGACAGACAGATAAAGGCTGGTCTGGACATGACCTGAATCTTCCTGAGGCTCTATGAAGGACAGACAGAAGGACAGAGAGACAGACAGATGGATCAAGGTTGGAGTGTACTGGAGGTGGCTCTGGAAGGATCTTCCTGTAGCTATGATCAAGACAGACAGACAGAAAAACAGACAGACAGATAGATAGATTGATACTGGGTTGGACTGGACATGATCTGGGTCTTCCTATGCCTCTGCTAAAGTCAGACAGAGAGACAGACAGAGACACGGATGGACAGACAGACAGACGGATCAAAGTTGGACTGTATCAGAGCTAAAAACGACAGATAGATTAATAAGATGGATAGATAAGGGTTGGACTGGACATGATCTGGGTCTTCCTATGCTTCTTCTAAAGACAAACAGAGAGACAGACAAACAGATAGACAGATAAAGGCTGGACTGGACCTGGAACTTCCTAAGGCTCTGCTAAAGACAGATAGACAGGCTGACAGACAGATGGAGAAACAAACAGATGGAGAAATGAATAAGAGTTGAATTGGAGTTGACCTGGATCTTCCTGAGGCTCTACGACAGACAGAAGGACAGAGAGACAGACAGACGGATCATTGTTGGACTTTACAAGAGGTGGATCTTCCTGTAGCTCTGGTCAAGACAGACAGACGACTGACAGACAGACAGAAAAACAGACAGACAGATAGATGGCTATAATATGGATAGATAAGGGTTGGACTGGACATGTTCTAGATCTTTTGAGGCTCTGGGACAGACAGGCAGACAGACAGACAGACAGACAGATAAAGGCTGGACTGGACATGACCTGGAACTTCCTGAGGCTCTGCGACAGACAGGCAGACAGACGGACAAACAGATGGATCATTGTTGGACTTTACTGGAGGTGTATCTTCCTGTAGCTCTGGTCAAGACAGACAGACGACTGACAGACAGACAGATAGATTGATAAGACGGATGGATAAGGGTTGGACATGACCTGGATCTTCTTGTGGGTCTGCTAAAGACAGAGAGACAGATAGACAGATCAAGGTTGTACTACCAGAGCTGGACCTTACTGTAGGGCTGGTGAAGAAAAACAGACAGACAGACAGACAGACAAACAAACAGATGGATAAGGGTTGGACTGGACATGACATGGATCTACTCTGACAAAGACAGACAGAAAGACAGACAGATGGTCGGATCAAGGTTGGACTGTACCAAAGGTGGATCTTTGTGTAGCTCTGATCAAGATAGACAAACAGACGGACTTGGCTGACAGAAAAACAGACAGACAGACGGACAAACAGATGGATCATTGTTGGACTTTACTGGAGGTGTATCTTCCTGTAGCTCTGGTCAAGACAGACAGACGACTGCCAGACAGACAGAAAAACAGACAGACAGATAGATTGATAAGACGGACGGATAAGGGTTGGACTAGAAATGACCTGGATCTTCTTGTGGCTCTGCTAAAGACAGAGAGACAGATAGACAGATCAAGGTCGTACTACCAGAACTGGACCTTACTGTAGGGCTGGTGAAGAAAAACAGACAGACAGACAGACAAACAAACAGATGGATAAGGGTTGGACTGGACATGACATGGATCTACTCTGACAAAGACAGACAGATGGTCGGATCAAGGTTGGACTGTACCAAAGGTGGATCTTCGTGTAGCTCTGATCAAGATACACAGACAGATGGATGGACTGGCTGACAGAAAAACAGACAGACAGATGGATAAGGGTTAGACTGGACAGGAGCTGGATATTTCTGCGGCTCTTATACAGAACGCCTGTGCAGGATTTTGCGGGTGTCGCTCTGGTGGGATGTGGGGTATAACAGCAGGCTTTTAGCTGCTCTCAGAGGGACAGCCTTCCACCTCACTGCTTCTCCTTCCACAGTTAAATCTTACAGTTCATTACCCAACCTGAGCTAAAAACATCCCTTCGCCAGTCAGAGAGCAAACCAGTGAAAAGAAATGGCACGGACATCAATGATAGATGAGAAAGAAGGAGAGGAAAGCCTTCGGTTTCAATTCTTAATTTGTCATCTGGAATCAAATGTTGCATTTATTTCTTACACAAATGTAAAGGCAAAGTCCATCAGGGACTGCGGTTTGATGCTCTTTAAAAACTGGTTAAGCGAAATCCTGGTTTAAAGCACATGCTTTGACTGAACGGTTCTTTAAGGAACTAAAGATGTTTTTTCTATTATTTTTTAAGAGTGTATGCACGGTGTATCTAGGTTATTTACTTGATTTGGCAGTGTACATATTGAACAACAGAACATAATACTATATCCCACAATACATTAGACAATAACAGGACACCAATAACAGAATTAAACATTATAGCATGAAACACTAATCCTAATAGTTATGCTAATATTATTGCATCTAATGATCTACGGCCAGTCAGACACAAACCTGCTTGAAACTCTCATGTTCATAGTATCTCCCGCTGCTGCTGTCATACTTAATAAACCTCACTGTTCACAATCACAACATGTCTTCTTGTAGGTGTATGTTTTTCTGTCCACATTCCCCTTAGCTCATTCCCGCCTGGCCCTTCCTGATCCCCTCGGACTGTGTCACCTCATCTATACAGACATCACGGAGAAGGAACATACCTTATTTATGCTCCCCAGCTTTGCAAACCTCTAGCTTAGGGATGTGGTTAGGACAAGCCCCTTTTTTCCCTGAACTTCCATAAATGATGAACACTAAAGCATGCCGCGGTGAAGCCCCGCTGTTCCCAGCAGTGCCGCCATAGGGACGCTAAATCATTCACAGCGCTGTGGCTTTGGAAAGAAAAGTTTCTGCTTGCTGTCGGCCTCTGGCAAACGCAAAGGATGAAGTTGGCATGGCAAGTGTCTTGAGAGGGCACAGGATGATGTCTTTAACAGGACTTTGGACAATCCAGTTATACCAGAAGATGACAGGCAGTCCTGTCATTATTCAAAGCTTGATTTCATATTTAAGAAGGGGTCTGTGAAAAAATATATCCTATTGTTAAAGCGATACTCCAGCCAAATGTCAAAATTACCTCATGATTTACCCTCAAGCAATTTGAAATACATATGTCCATCATCTTTCAGACGAACACATTTGGAGTTTTTTTAGTGAATGTCCTTGCTTTTATAATGAAAGAAAACCGGTATCAGGGAACAAATTCTTACTTTGAAGCCCAAAAAAGTGCACCCATCCTTCACATAAGTAATCCATATGGCTCCACGGGGTTAATAAAGGTTTTGCAGTTAAACAATGCGATGTAAGAATTTTTTTATTTTAAACTTTATAAACTTTTGCTTTTAGTAACGACGCCATTCAGGAGAGTCACCGTGTAACAGACCCATGGCAACGACTTACTACGCTTAAACTCTCGAGTGAAACATATTAGTCCAAGATGGCGCCGTTACCAAAGCTAGTTATTACAATTTATAAAGTTGAAAATATTGATATTTTTCTTACAAAATTGTGTCGATTACTCACAGAATCCCGTGTGGATTACCTATGTGAAGGATAAATGCACTTTTGTCGGTTTAAAGTCAGAAGTTTTTCCCAGATCCCTGTTTTCTCCCATTATAAGCTTGGAGGAGCAAAGACTAAAATAACTCCAAATGTGCCCGTCTGAAAGATGATGGACATTTGTGTATCTCAGATTGCTTAAGGGTGAGTAAATCATGGGGTGATTTTGATATTTGGCTGGAGTATCACTTCAAGCAGGAAATGTGAAGAATATAAAGACAGGAAGTGAGGTCATTGTTCAGACGGACTGAAGCATTACACACCTGAGCATAGGAGGAAATGGGAATTCCATTGTCCAAAGGAGGAAAAAATATAAGGATTGTCCAGCATCAAACATGTTGTACATGTCGGAGCTGATGGTGTAGTGGGCAACGCTCCGACTTGTGGTGCTTTCGTACTTTTGGCGACCCGAGTTTGATTCCCGGCTCGTGGTTATTTGCCGATCCCGTACCCCTCTCTCCTCCCTGTACTTTCCTTTAATCTCCTAACCTCACTGTTTAATAAAGGCAAAAAAAAAAAAAACATGTTGTACAAATATTATTCTCTGTTGCGAACTTTCGGTGAACATCTCTCATGTGAAATAACTTGTTCATGGCAGGACTAAATTAAAAACAAACCTTAATTTTCAAAATTCCTCTTTTTCCAAAACTTTCCAGATTCGGCAAGGTGTATGTAAACTTATAACCTCAACTGTCACTTTGTTTCCTACTTTATTTGTGTCACATAAAGTTTAAATTCCCACCTTGTGTTGATTAATCAGGTTATGGGTCTCACCATCTCTCTCTCTCTCTCTCTCTCTCTCTCTCTCTCTCAAAACAGGCTTCCTTAGATAATGCAATTGGTTAATATTCATTTATACAGGTTATATTTCCTTTATTTGCTGCATCACACTTTCTTGTACCAGCACAAGAGGTTGCAGTCGGCACAAGTAAAGCCATAGATTCACCTAGGCTATAAATGCAGCAGGTCCCTCTGCGTCCCCCATCTCTCTCTCCATCCCTTTTCCCCTCTTCGTTCTTTCACTCTCTCTATCTCGCCTCGATGGATACATCCAATCGCATTAGCTTCATCTCAGTGCTAAAACGCTCTCTCCGCACCCCCTCTGTCCTCTGCGCCCTCATTTCCACAGAAGACAAACACTCTGAAATCTCTCACAACAGGAAAGATCCAGGCCTTCACTTCCTGTGGAGCATTTGTGTTTGATAACACTCAAGACAACATAATGACACAGATAATGACAGAAAATTACGCCAGTGATTTTGTAATTAGCTTGTAGATTTATTTAAGGTCCACTTATGTTCTGCTCTCAAATCTTATCAGCGTTTTAGGGTATTTCCTTAATCGGCCGAGATCTTATACAACTACAAGGTTATGGTCCAAACACACAGAGTTAGAAATTCCGATATCAAAAGTGTAAATATCATGTCGGAAAACTGTCCTGCCCAGCACAGATGTTTTACAGATCAGCAATTACCTCTGAGACGTGCCACAGGGAGTATATTGTTTAAATAATTAATCCACTTTCATTAACAAAATCTTGATAATTTACTCACCTCCATGTCATCCAAGATCTTTATGTCTTTCTTTGTTCAGAAGAAAATAAATTAAGTTTTATGAGAAAAACATTCCAGGATTTTTCTCAAATTAATACTTTTTTGGACCTTAACAGTTTACAGTTTCAATGCAGCTTCAAAGGGCTCTAAACGACTTCAACCAAGGCATAAGGGTCTTATCTAGCGAAACGATCAGCATTTTTGCAAAAAATAAAATAAAATAAACACTTAAACCACAACTTCTCATTTTGCACTAGCCATGTGATATCCCAGTGCGACCTTACGTATTACGTAATCACGTCGAAAGGTCACACATGTTGGGGTAACACATTACAAGTAACGTACATTACGTAATAACATTACTTTTCTAAAGTAACGAGTAAAGTAACGCATTACTTTATAAATGTACACATTAATATTTGAGATACTTTTAAAAAAAAGTAATGCAAGTTACTTTTCAGTTTAATTAATTCAAAAAAATAATAATTTATAAAAAAATAATGTATTGAATTAAACTGAATGTAATCACGTTGGAGGAGGCCATAGCTTGACATTTTTGCGATGGAAATATGCAATTTCTGAATGCAGAACTTCTCAGTCATAAAACTGAAAGAAATCAAGCCTTAGCCAAGTAAGAAAAAGTAACGCAAAAGTTATTTAAATGTAATGCATGTATTTTTGGGGGAGTAACTTAATATCGTAATGCATTACTTTTAAAAGTAACTTTCCCCAACAATGCACCTTACATATGTTAACGCACACTTGCGGATCATTTCAAACAATAAACTGACACAAATACATTAATTAGCATCATTCCACATGCAACAATGTCAGAACGGTCCTCTTTCTCCACAATGGAGCGGTAGTTTCGCATATGTCATGCGTGACCTTTCGATGTGATTTCGTTATACGTAAGGTCACGCTGGCGCATCACACAGCTAGTGCAAGATAAGAAGTTGTGGTTAAAGGCGGGGTGCATGATTTTTGAAAAAACTTTGGAAAAGGGAGTCGGGCCGAGAACCAAAACACACTTGTAGCCAATCAGCAGTAAGGGGCGTGTCTACTAACCTACATCATTGCCTGGGTTGCGTATGTGTGGGGTGGGTCTATCAAAAGAAGGTCCAGATTCTATTGGGTAGGGGCGTGTCTGTTTAGGTGATTTCAAATGTCCACATTGGCCTTCAGAGATCATGCACCGTGCCTTTAAAAAGTACTTTGCAAAGGTTTTGCTAGATAAGACCCTTATGCCTCAGTTGGGATCGTTTAGAGCCCTTTGAAGCTGCACTGAAACTGTAAACTGTTGATGTTCACCAAAATCCACTATATGGAGAAAAAACCTAGAATGTTTTCCACAAAAAACTTAATTTTTTCTCGACTGAACAATGAAAGACATAAACATCTTGAATGGGGGTGAGTAAATTATCAGGTTTTTTCTAAATGAAAGTGGAGTATTCCTTTAAAGTTCAGGGCTGGCAACTGGATGGTTGCTGGTTTGATCTTCATGAGGCACAAACCATGAGTCATCACCAAGTTTAAGTGTCTGATACCAAATAAGTATGGAGCAGAGCAATGCTAATCCTACAAACATCATATTACATACAATCAACACTCATGGTCAAAGCAGAACATTTTCATTTGTGTTTACAGTAAGAATACAAGAATTCATGACCAAAAGTATTGTACTGCTTTTCCTGAAGATTACTGTAATGCTTGTAATAAGCAGGTAAGTCACACACACTGTAAAAAAAGTTTGTTTAACTTTAAAACATACCTGGTTGCCTTAAAATTTTGAGTTCATTCAACTTAAAAATATTAGGTAACACAACTTTTTTGAGTCAACTAATATTTTTAAATTTAATGAACTTACTCATGTACTGTAACTACTCATGTAACAGTCTTTAAATAGGAAAAACATGGAAGTGTTTGGTGGCTTCAAAATTCATCCCTGTTTGGACCCTAAGGAATGAATGGGGCTAGGCTAAATGCTAACACATTCACGATGCGCTGTACAAAAAAAAAATGCGCTGTACTGAAAAATTGTAGTGTTCTCCTTTAAGGGAACCAGGTAACTTACTTTTTAAAGTTGAACCAACATTTTGTTTTTACATTGCTGTAGGTCAGCATGTAGAGCTCTCACTTTTGAAAAGACAATAATTTAAGTAGATGTTACTACTCAAACACAAGGCCCTGCAGAAATGCATCTTTGGTGAGTTTAGTGAGACTTTGTGGTGTAAGAGCGACATAGAGACGGTCTGATTGATGACATGATCTGTCTGCACAGATCTGTACCTCAGCTAAGGCAAGATTAGAGCCAGAGACTTAAAAAACTCTTTCTGTCTGTCTTTCTACATCTTAAGCTTTATAAATCTCTTCTTTTGGAATGCCAAGCATAAGAACAGTCTGTCCTCACGATGAGGTGTTTACATTCTGAAGGGCCCTCCAAACTCGCTCTCCCCCATCCGGCTCTCCCTTACTCTGTGCAGGAGGACAAACCACTGGAAGTCAGTGAGGGATTTGGATGCGGTCCAGTTCAAAAACACTGTAGCACAACATGTGCATGTGCAGAACAAAAGAAGTCCCGTGACCAGGGGAACCACAGGACAAACCGAGGGCCGATCGATCGAGATCACACCTGACGTATGACAGACGGATGCAGGGGAAAGCGTTTGAGCGGTAACTCTCCCATGACGTCATAAATTAAGTGCAAGCCCTCTCTGTTTTTGCAGTGAGAGGTCAAGGGCACCATGTTCCCAACAAAAATGGAGGAGAAACGATTAACAGGACGTTCACAGAGGGAGAGAAACATGGAGAGAGCTGAGGGGGTCTCAAGAGAACCAAAATAGCAGAAAAATGACCTTTTTCCTTACTGTGTCGCTGAGCGCATCTCCAAAGCTCCTTAATATAGTTCTCTGGGAATTTTTGGGAGTGAAAAGAAAAACATGGGAAATCTCCCTCCACAATGTATTCAGCATTCTTCACTGACATTACAAAGTAGTTCGAACAAAACAAAATGCAATGTAATGCCGGGTAGTACACATTTTATAAGATTTTCAAAATGTGATAGACAACAAACATGAGGATAAAAAAATCCTAGATTTGTGTGTGGTGTGCCATGATGTGTCAAAGACAGCACACCCACACAAACAAATTTTCAACTAGAGTCTCGACTGTAAACACAGGAAATCTCGCAAAATCTTGTGAGACTTCAGAATAAGCATGGAGGACGATATTCAAAAAGAAATTTCAATGATAGTGTTTGGAAGGATTTTCACAGAAAATTCAAAAGAAAAAAGAAAAGGGTTTGGGTGAAGTTGTGGAGACAGCGGGAACATAGTCTGTAGAAGTTCACTTTGCATCGTGCTTCGCCATGACTGCTTCCGTCTTCCATCATCTCACTTTCTAATGGGATATCATTTTGTTTCACGTGATAATCTCAAGAGTGTGCACGCGTTTGTCCTCAGGGTTCTCCCCAGGATTTCTGATCGTTAATATTAAACATGCGGCTCCCATGTTCTTCCGATAAGGTTCGGACACTCTTAACACATCAAACAGAGGGAAAATCTGATAATCTGTAGAACCATCAAGATGATCGGGACAAAGTTAGGACTGAAAGCAGCATTTGAAGTGACTGGTAACAATTTATAATAAAGTTGTATGTGTTAACATTAGTTAAAGGTGCAGTGTGTAACTTTAAAAAGGATCTCTTGACAGAAATGCAATAAAATGTGCTCGAACTATATTATCAGTGGTGTATAAAGACCTTACATAATGAACTGTATTGTTTTTATTACCTTAGAAAGAAACGTTTTTATCTACATACACTGCGTATCTACTTAAATGGAAGTCACCACCATGTTTCTACAGTAGCCCTAAATGGACAAACTGTTCGACAGAACGTGTTTTTTCACTACGTTGATGACAGTGGCGGCTGGTGACTTCTTTTTTTGAAGCGCACGATGCGTAGTTCATCACAACATGTATGTAGCCCGTCATGTGTGTGGTTCGTCATTTCAAAATATGTGTTCTGCGCTTTGAGAGATCGTGTGTGCATCACGTGTCTTGTCAAAATAAAAGGGTTTATGATAAAAGAGACGATCGCGTTTGCCAGATACTCGCATAATCTCATGGGTAATCAGAGTTTACTGTTAAGGGAGTGTATTTTGTGAACGTGAGCGTCTCTTTTATCATAAACGGTTTTGACGCGTGTGCAGCAGGCACTTATTTTGACAAAACGTGATGCACACAGGATCTCTCCACACGCAGGACACATATTTTGGAAAAGGGAACCACACACGTCACAATCCGAACACTTATTTTGAATTAGCGCATCCTCAGATGAGCAGTCACGAGCCGCCACTGGTTGATGATGACATGTTTGTCCTTTGGTGGCTACCGTAGCTTCTCATTATGTTTCGAAATTGAGGTTGGTTACAATTCGCAATCTCAACGCTAGATGCCACTAAAAAACCTTTAAAGGAATAGTATGTAGGATTGTGGCCAAAACTGGTACTGCAATCACACAGCTGGTGGCCAATACACAAAATGACTTTTTAAATGACAATATCCTGGCCAGACCACTGTTATCAGCAATACATGTTTTTGAAATGAAAATGATTTCTTAATGTCTAGTGACATATCAGGGCCATTTTATGATTAATTGATATAAATTTCTTACATACTGTTCCTTTAAAGGGACACAAATGAAGATATTTTGTAAAATGTTACTAACCAAAGAGATCTGGGGTCTCATTCATAAAACTGTGCATAGGATCCTTACTATAAGTCTACGTACGCACAAAAGCCACAAATAGCATACGCCAAAAATATTAACCGAACAAAGAAATGTATAAAAGATTGAACATCATTTTTGGGTAAAGTATCCCTTTAACAAATATAACAAAAAGAAATAAATTATAAGGGTCAACAAAAGTTACTATAAAAGTAAATATTCACATTATTGTGGTTTCGATCCTAAATCCTAACTCTATTATCGGAATAATTTCTGTTCCACCTTTCCCATGACCAATATGATTGACCAATTCATGACCACCATATACATCCCCACCGGGGTTAAAGCAGAGGGAAATCTCTGCTGGGCTTCCACCCACAGATGTTAGGCCTTCCTCTGTGACCCATTATTCCCATTTCTGATCCACATAGCGTGGGAATCCCAGCAGCCTGTCACAACATCTCTGGATAAATATAGAGTCTAATAAACTTGAAACACTCCTATAGCATGTTTTCCACAAATTAACATGTTATGCTTAAAATGCATCAGCCTTGGTTTTATATGACGTAACTGTGGACCACCAACAGACCATTTGCTTATAAAATGACAATATTTTTCTTAATCCCTAAGTGGGTGATTCTTCATCAGTCTTTGTAAAAGCCTGGATTCGCAAGTTAGCATGAGCTTGATTTCGGGAAAGATCGTTTCATCTTTGTCTTATATAAATACAAGCTTACAGTAACATCTTCAGATTAGAGACATTCCCAGGGGTTGTGTTTCCTTTGAAGAGTCTTATCTTAGTGTCAGACACTCTCAAATTAAAAACAGGACAATGGAAATCTTCACCATTTCCCCATGCAAATGCGCTCATGAGGTAATGTCACCTCACGCTTTCATCTGGGAGAGTTTTGGGAACTTCTGCTCAATGCGAGAGGTCTTTTGTGAGTGTTTGTACCCTGAGCTGAAGAAAGTCTGAGCGCATCAATCAGAGATCTGAAACAAAAACACATGCCAACTCTGTTTATATCTCTCTGTCTCTCTGCTGCTCTTCCCACCATCTTCTGGATTACGTCTACAAGCTGTCAGTGATAAACCACAGGCGCACCTGAAAACTCTCTCAGCGCTAAACAACCGTTTCCTCGACTCTCTCTTCTCTGCATGCTTACATTACCTCCCCAACATCTAAGTATTGAGTGTGTTGAATTTGGAACAAGACACAATTAAAATTTAACATTTTTGCTAAGATGTTGCTACGGTGTTTCAACATGTTTGCTGGAGTGCTTTAAAGGGTTGCTAAGGTGTTGCTAAGGGGTTTCAACATGTTTGCTAGTTTTGTGGAGGGTGGCTAAGGTGTATTTGGAACATTGCTCTGTGGTTAATAAGGTGTTGTTAAGGTGTTTCCGGCACATTGCTATGTGGTTGCTGGAGTGTTGTAGATGGTTGCTAAGATGTTGCTAAGGTGTTTGAACATGTTTGCTGGAGTGTTGTAGTAGACGGTTGCTAAGGTGTTTCTGGCACACTGCTATGTGGTTGCTAAGATGTTGCTAAAGTGTTTCAACATGTTTGCTGGAGTGCTTTAAAGGGTTGCTATGGTGTTTCAACATGTTTGCTGGAGTGTTGTGGAGGGTTGCTAAGGTGTTTCTGGCACATTGCTATGTGGTTAATAAGGTGTTGTTAAGGTGTTTCTGGCACATTGCTATGTGGTTGCTGGAGTGTTGTAGATGGTTGCTAAGATGTGTCTAAGGTGTTTGAACATGTTTGCTGGAGTGTTGTAGTAGACGGTTGCTAAGGTGTTTCTGGCACACTGCTATGTGGTTGCTAAGATGTTGCTAAAGTGTTTCAACATGTTTGCTGGAGTGCTTTAAAGGGTTGCTAAGGTGTTTCAACATGTTTGCTGGAGTGTTGTGGAGGGTTGCTAAGGTGTTTCTGGCACATTGCTATGTGGTTAATAAGGTGTTGTTAAGATGTTTCTGGCACATTGCTATGTGGTTGCTGGAGTGTTGTAGATGGTTGCTAAGATGTGTCTAAGGTGTTTGAACATGTTTGCTGGAGTGTTGTAGTAGACGGTTGCTAAGGTGTTTCTGGCACACTGCTATGTGGTTGCTAAGATGTTGCTAAAGTGTTTCAACATGTTTGCTGGAGTGCTTTAAAGGGTTGCTAAGGTGTTTCAACATGTTTGCTGGAGTGTTGTGGAGGGTTGCTAAGGTGTTTCTGGCACATTGCTATGTGGTTAATAAGGTGTTGTTAAGATGTTTCTGGCACATTGCTATGTGGTTGCTGGAGTGTTGTAGATGGTTGCTAAGATGTGTCTAAGGTGTTTGAACATGTTTGCTGGAGTGTTGTAGTAGACGGTTGCTAAGGTGTTTCTGGCACACTGCTATGCGGTTGCTAAGATGTTTAAGAGGTTTAAGTTTGGTAGTGTTATGTGATTGCTGCAGTGTTGTAGACAGTTGTTAAGGTGTTTTTAAAGTTTTAGGTGGTTGCTAAGATGTTTCTAAGATGTTTCTGGGACATTGCTTTGCAGTTGCTATTGTTTTAAGGTACATTGCTATGTGGATGCTAAGATGTTGCTAAGGTGTTTCTGGCAAATTTCTATGCAATTGCTAGTGTTGTGTGATTGCTGAAGTGTTGTGGATGGTTGCCTATGTGTTTCTGGCACATTGCTATGTGTTTGCAGGAATGCTATAGACAGTTGCTAAGATGTTGCTATGGTGTTTCAACATGTTTGCTGGAGTGTTGTAGATGGTTGCTAAGGTGATTCTGGCACACTGCTATGTGGTTGCTAAGATGTTGCTAAGGTGTTTCTGGCACATTGCTATATGGTTGCTAAGATGTTGCTAAGGTGTTTCTGAAACATTGCTATGTGGTTAATAAGGTGCTGCTAAGTTGTTTCTAGCACATCGCTATGAGTTTTAAAGTTTTAGGTGGTTGCTAAGATGTTTCTAAGATGTTTCTGGGACATTGCTTTGCAGTTGCTATTGTTTTAAGGCACATTGCTATGTGGATGCTAAGATGTTGCTAAGGTGTTTCTGGCAAATTTCTATGCAATTGCTAGTGTTGTGTGATTGCTGAAGTGTTGTGGATGGTTGCCAAGGTGTTTCTGGCACATTGCTATGTGTTTGCAGGAATGTTGTAGACAGTTGCTAAGATGTTGCTATGGTGTTCAACATATTTGCTGGAGTGTTCTAGATGGTTGCTAAGATGCTTCTGGCTCATTGCTATGTGATTAATAAGGTGTTGTTAATGTGTTTCTGGCACATTACTATGCAGTTGCTGGAGTGTTGTAGACGGTTGCTAAGGTGTTTCTGGCACATTGCTATGTAGTTGATCAGGTGTTGCTAAGGTGTTTCTGGAATATTGCTTTACGTTTGGTAGTGTTGTGTGATTGCTAAGTGTTGTGGGGGGTTTCTAAAGTGTTGCTAAGGTGTTTTTGGCACACTGCTATGCAATTGCTAGTGTTGTGTGATTGCTGAAGTGTTGTGGATGGTTGCTAAGGTATTCCTGGCACAGTGCTATGTGGTAGATAAGGTGTTTCTAGCACATTGCTATGCGTTTGTTGGAGTTTTGTAGACGTTGATAAGATGTTGCTATGGTGTTTCTGGCACATTGATGTTGTGCCAGGGCATTACTTTGCTGTTGGTAGGGCTGTGAAGATTAATTGTGAAAATGCAAATTTTCTCAATGAATGAATTTGAATGAATTACGGTGAAATCCCGGCACACCCAAAAGCCAGAGGGCACTTTCGGGCAGAAACGCCATTTGTTCCACACAAGAAGTACCATTACAAACACTATTCCAGGAAATGTCTACAACAATATTTATATCGCGGTTTATTATCTATTTTCATGATAATAAAGAATATTTTGAATGAATTTCTTTAACGAGTGTTGCTTTATCAAATGCACTTTATAAACAAATCGCAGCCTTGCGATTCAGTATTGATTCCAGACTGGCATTTTTAATGGGACACGCAAATAATCGTCACTAGCTGTTGGTAAGATGCTCTGAGTGTTTACAATGATTTGCAATGGTGTGCAATGTCTATTACGACATTTTCCACCACAAATTTCCACCAGGATAAGAAGAAAGTCACACACTACCCTAAACACACACATATGACCTCCAGCTCCAAACCAGCACCATCTATGGACCTGTAGCTGCAGACGGGCCAGGAGATCTGATCTGTGCTCAAATTGACCTGTCTTACCGCCAATTACTGACCATAAAATAAAGGCCTTGTTTTTTCAGTCTACTGCTTTGTCCTGACTTGGGCTGCGGAAAGGCACGGGCAGTGGGTGGAACTAATCTCATTAAATATGAAAAAGCTTCAAGTGAATCTGAAACACAGAGTGAGAAAAATACAGAAAGAGGAGAGGTGAGGTTACTAAAACGTGCTCGAGTGTGCGTTCGTGCACACAGCTCATAAATCTAAACACTTGTCCGAAGAGTTATGAGAACTTTGAGGAACTTTGACGTAATCGTGTCGCAGTGGGTTTCCTGTTTGGACAGGGAGAGGAGGTGGGACTTAAATGACGGACATTCCACTGGACAAATGCGAGCTCGAGTTGCATTCATCTCCCAAGTCAACAGGAAATACCTGATGAGTTCTCTTAATCGACAGCATGAGTAAAACAAATTTAATTAAATTGATCATAATAAGATTTTCCTCTGCTCTCACGAACACAAAGCTAGGATTATTAAAACAAGACTTATTGTCATTTGGAAAAGTGCGCACTTGGAACAAGTATTAAAGGGATAGTTCACTTTAAAGGTGACATAGAATGATTGAACGGGGTATTTATCCTTGTTCTGTGATGTGACATGTAGACCAAAAAATTATTGTTTGGGTCTGTAATGCCTTAGAAGCTTCCTAAAAAGCTCTCTCAGATAGCTCTATTAGGGTGGGGGATTTTAAACAAGTGGTTTTGCCCCTATTTGGCTCCCCCTACTGGCTTAACTTGCAATCTCATTACTGATTGGCTGACTTTGCTGCCAAATAATTTAGCCAATTATTTCAAAATGGAGGGGCAGTGAGATGCCTGTGATGTCATAAGCATCAGTTTTTCAGATTGGGCCGTTTTCTGGCTGACATTTCTAAAAGAGGAATTTCTAGGAGCACTTTTTGAATGTTCGTGAATGCGGGTAGACTACAATTATTCAACAAAGACAAGGTAAAAATGGTTTTTCATTCTCTGTCCCCTTTAAAATGAAAATTCTGTCATCATTTACTCATCCTCATGTTGTTCTAAATCTGTTTGAATTTCTTTTTTTCTAATAAACACAAAAGAAGATATTTTGAGAAATGATGGTAAACACACAGCAGTAAGTGACCATAGACTTCCATAGTAGGAATAAAAAAATATGATGGAATTTAATGGGCACCGTCAACTGTGTGCTTACCATCATTAATCAAAACATTTTCTTAGTCGTTTATAACAATTCTTCCAAAATATTTTTTTCCTACTATGAAAGTCAATGGTCACTTACTGCTGTGTGTTTACCATCATTTCTCAAAATATCTTTTTTTGTGTGTTCATCAGAGAAATAAAATTCATACAAGTTTGGGGATGAGTAAAAGAATTTTCATTTTAAAGTGACCTATCCCTTTAAGGAAATGAATGGGTCAAATTCATGCTGAAGGTCTGACAGAGGGTGAAAAACAGTCATGAAAGTAAATAATGGCTTCAAAATGTTTTTGGTGCATAAAACCCTGACTAACATTATTAGTGGAATAAAAGCTAACAAATTTAAAGAATATGACTCCCTTTTAAAAGCATTCACATCTAAGAGAACATCTAGTTCCAATAAAACAGAAAGAAACCAAAAACACAGAGGCGCACATTCCACAAAACTTACAAAAGTGCCATTATTTACCTGCGTGACAAGTATCCAATAATAGCAATAACAATGAGCGAGGGACCGATTTAATCAGGAAAATGGAAATTAGCCATATATGGGCTCAGTAAGCAGAATGAGGAAGTCGAATCATGGAAATCTGAATACATCACTTTACTTTGGTTGGCAAGAGGGGGACTTATCTAACACTAGAAGAATGCAGAGAGAGAGAGAGAGAGAGATTGGAAAGGATTTGTTACCACATTTACGTCTATGGGTTTCACCTCTATGCTCTGATTTGGGCTACTAAAACAGATTTATCACACTGCAAAAATTTGCAGATTGGTTTACTTAAGAAATGCACAGAAAGAAACAAGAACAGGAATAAACATCCTGTGTTTTTTGTTGTTGTTGTCGTCGTCGCCATTAGAGAAATGTGTCACCATCTGGCATGGCTATGGTACTTTAAGAAATCCTATGATCAACATATAGCTTTATAAGATGGCATGCTCGGCCTATAAATCTTAATACTCATGAATTTTAGATGATTTGTGTTTTAATGCAGATGACTAAGGAGCAGAGTGCCGAACCGTGTGCTTTTTGCGAGTTGTCGCCCTGCGAGGTCTCCACAGACTTCGTCTTGAATCAGAACCATCCAGCTGATCTCCACTTAACGGAGTAAATATTTCATGCTCACATCGAACTGCCATTTCAAGTTGAGAGATACAGACGAAGAGCAGCCGTCACTGAACTCCACAGAGCCTGCATGATTCAACAACTCTACTTCTAGCTTTCTCTCTCTCTCGACACAGCCAAACTTCAGTGTTGGTAACCGGAAAGTTGTTGGTTCACCTATCCTTAGATTAATCCAGCCTTGTATAAATTCTTCGCAATTGTTCGAACGAATGCAAAACGAATCGAATCTTAAATTGAGGAAAAATGTGATCTTTTGGTTTCGCCAAGACGTTCGGCAGGGGATACGAGGCCCTCGGTGATGCAAGACAGATTAAATGTTTTGATCATGACGCAACACTAAAGGAGTAAACTCCTCTGCGCTGGGCTAACGTTCACTTCCCGACTGGAATTCCACTTGTTATTCATCAACCGAGGAACATGCCAGTATGGTGACATCACAATGAAAGACTCTCCTCAGTAAATTAGGCTAAACTCCCTCTGATCTGAAGTTCATCGAGAGAAAGAGCGAGGTGAATGAACATGAAAACAGATTAATAATCCAATGTATGAGATCCACAGTCTGTATTGTCTTTTGAACAACAGACCCTTTGAGTAAGAGAGAAAGAGAGATGACTTGCATGTTTTTTTAGGACTAAACAACCAAAAACAAAGAACGGCACAATAATGGCGCTGAAATATGGGTCAATCTGTTTCACACTGAATCCCTGAGAAACATCATTTCATAATGCGTTTACATTTAAAAGTCTGACACGCCTTACTCTAACATTTATATACAACTATGAAATAAAGCAAATGGAGGAATGGGAATTACATAGTGAGCAAAAAATGATAAACAAATTTACTCTCATGCTTTAGATTCTTTAAAGAGCACCTATTTCATTCATAAAAAACGTTATTTTGTGTATTTGGTATAAAACAATGTGTTTGAGTTAGTGATGCACCGATGTATCGGCCGCCGATATTTATCGGCAGATTTTTGATGAATTTGAAACCATCGGCATATCGGCAATAGCACAAGAAAGGCCGATACCGATTGTTTATTAATTAACTGCATAAAGAAATCCATTATATGTAAAAAAAAAATAAGTTAATGTCGTTAATAAAATAAATGCTGAATAGCAAAAACCACCTTTGAAGGTTGTCATGCTGTCTTATTATATTTGTTTTAGCTTAATTTGTGCCTCTCTTATTATGTTGGTCAGTTGAATGTTAATTAGATCCAATCCATGTTTAGTAAAAATAATTTGAGGCAGAAATAAACTAGCTAATAGACCAACTGTATAGTATTGTATACAAGTGTTTAATATCGGTATCGGCATCGGTATCGGCCAGAAGTTGTCTGTTTAAATCGGTATCGGCCCAAAAAAATCCTATCGGTGCATCCCTAGTTTGAGTGGTTCAAAAAACACATTATTTTCCACACACCATACATTTTTGTAGCTCCAGATTTCACTCGCTTCCTGAAACGCATTGATTTTGTACAAAACTCATCGATTTGAAAAGCGTTGTGTCCCTGATTGGCCAGCTAATCTGGCCTGAATACCTCTGACGTTGACCGGAAATGTGACGCTCCTTACCATGTTTGAAAGATTCGCTCACAATGCAATGCTAACAGGAGTTAACTTACAGGCTGTGAGACCAAAGTAGGAGGAGTTATGATAATGTCGGTCTTTACTACATCACCAATACCAGGAAGTAAACTGTTGCCTACAATCCGTGTGTTTGTTTTAGTCCAAGAAAAGAGATTTACGTTGGAGACAATCGTGTCATCGTTTACTTTGGGATTTGTACCTTTTGCATATAGTTAACATGTACTAACACACACTTACACACCAAAGGAAATGTAAAATTGGAATCGGACCACAGGGGCTTTTTAGGGACACATGAGTTTATTTCAATATTTTGCATGTACATTTTAATCTATCACAACAAACTATATATTGTTGAAAAGGTCTGATTTCAAACCCTTTTAGCAGTTATAATAATGCAATGACAGTAATTTATTAATTTGTAACAAGAGTATGCAGCAAACCTATGACACCTAGTGGCTGTTGTTGGTAAAACCACTAAAACCAGTACATTTTTTGTGATACTTATATATTATATATATATATATATATATATATATATATATATATATATATATATATATATATATATATATATATATATATACTTGCATTATTTTTTATTTGTTACAAAAAATGTTACTGCATATATTTTTTAGATTTTTAGAAACTTCTCGTATAAACTCCTAAACAAACACACCCCTACTCCAATAAATCTTGGGCCTTGTTTTGATAGACCGGTCCCACACATTCGCAACCCAGGCAACCATGGTTAGTAGACACGCCCCTTACTGCTGATTGGCTACAAGTGTGTTTTGGTACTCGGTCCGACTCCCTTTTCCAAAGTGTGTTTTTTTTTTTCAAAAATCATGAACCCCGCCTTTAAAGTGTCTTCTTTAAAACAACAAACTGCTTTGCCTTTACTGTTTGGTCTAATTTATCCATACCAAATTAATATTTTTACATTTTTCATGAAATCGAAACACCAGTTTTGTAAACGATTTTGGCGAAATGATGGAATTTATTTAAAAAACTATTTTAAGCATTTAAACATGAGGCACCAAATGGATCATGAAAAACCTAAATGTGACACTGCCTGTGAAATACAGGCAAAAGTATCATAATCTAATAATGAGATTGGGAGCATCAAAGTTTGATTTTTACATTGATTTCAATCGTTGATCTGATCTTAATCAATATTAAAGATATCAAGGTTATATTTTTACTCAATGTTCTTTACATTAAATAGGATGATCACAAAAAAAAAATCACTTTAGCTGGTTTTCACTAGGGTAATAAAAAATCTGAGTAGTTATTAATCATTGTCAGATTTATTAAAGTGTACATATGTAAATGAGACCTGTGTGAAGTCTTACTCTCTGAAGAGATTTTACGTGGTCCCATATTTCCCTTATGTGACAAAAGAATTCTGAGGATTTTGTAAAGTGCTGACACAGATGAGGTCCCGGTGCGAAGCATTTGGATTCTTTAATAGCAAAGACGCCTCTGGTTTTTTATTCCTCAGATCTGCTAATTCATCCGAACATCGTATCACATGACCGATGTGCCTCATGAAACATAACACTGTGGAAAAACTCGAAAAGAATGAAAGAAGGAGATTTGGTTTATTATGTCCAGCTGTTAGTTACGCAGCCCCCTCAGTCTGTGTTGTAACACACTGTGTGTGTGTGGCAGATGATTATTTTACACTAGTTAGCGGTGTGTGCTTTAGGTTTCTGTAGCGATATAAAAGTTTCTAAAACGACCAATCAGAATCAAGATATCTATTTATTAATGTAGCTTCTGTGTAAAGATGATATTAAGGCATGTAAATAATTTGTGATATCCTCACATACAGCAAACTGTTTTAAAATAGCTTAAATTCCACTTTGCAAAATATGAGAGTTCAGCCAAAATTTCTGCCATTATTTACTCACCCTCATATCACTCCACATTTGCAGTACGGTCTTCATTCTTTTATAAATATTCTGGTTACATTTCCCTATACAAACAAGATTGAGAAGGATGTCAATCTTTAAAATTTACCAAAAAATAAAGACCTATAAAATGGTTCTTTTAACCAACTGGGTTTATACATACAAAGCTAGTCTGTTAGTGGCAGAAGCTGTTTAAACTGAGCCATAATGGGTGACCAGACAAAACATACCAGATCCTTATACCCAGTGAATTTTAAATGGTTTTAAATGGTCAGTTAATCCGCTTTCCAGATAAACTGTTTAGCTAATTTAGGCTGTTTTTGTCATCAAGGATGTTTAAGAACGGAAATGACACAATTCACATCTCAGCTGTAGTTGACTTGTACTGACCTCTGACCTTTCAACTGTGCCGTCCCCCAGAGAGAGAGAGAGAGAGAGAGAGAGAGAGAGAGAGAGAGAGAGAGAGAGAGAGAGAGAGAGAGAGAGAGAGAGAGAGAGAGAGAGAGAGAGAGAGAGAGAGAGAGAGAGATTGTTATTTATTGTATGTAGTTGGCCTCTTGCGTCCCCTAGTGGAGAGAGTAAACATTTCATATTTTACACTGGGCTACAAAAAACAAGATTCATTTTCATAAGGAAAATGTCAGGATAACATCCCTTACGAAAATTAACCATGGTTTTACTACAGTTAAGACCAAAAAACCATGGTTACTGTAGTAAAACCATGGTTACCACAAAATAACCATTTCAAAAACCATAGTTAAACCATGGTTAGTTTAGTAAAACCATGGTTTTGCTCATAGTAATCAATTGACCAAAAAACCATGGTAACTACACTTTTACCACAATAAAACCATGGTTAATTTTCGTAAGGGATCGTATATGGTTTGATACATTCTGGATATTGTGGTACAGTGGTAGTAAATGGTTATTCAGTGTTTCTCAATAAATACTGTATAATGGTAAAAATATTTAATTACTAATTGTGATCAATGTTTTAGTGTTGTTAGCGCTTTCGGTTAACATCATGTCTTGCACGTGCAGTGTTGTTGAACTTATATATTCTTCCTGATTGGGACTCTTGCAGGTTTAATTTAACTGATTGCTGGTAAATACTCACCTTTCTCCTATTTATGTTGTAAAATGTCTTCTGGCATTACTAACCGCTCCAAACAATTCATTGGTTTCTGCCAAGTGTTTGAACTCGAATCACGAGTCGTTTCAGATCATTCTAGCGATTCTGATTCTAGCCATCGCATAGACTCGATTCGAAAGAGTGATTCATTCGGTAAAAAATGAACGATGTGGTTGCCATTAACTTCTGTTAAACGTTCAGTATACATGTATTAATTATATTTGTTTATATAATATATAAGTAAAGTAAGTCACACAGAGGATCGTACTTTTCAACATAACTTTTATATGGTGTGTTAATATTTATTTTACTACTGTGTATCATCTTGTTGAATGTTATGCAAAATTTCTCTGTATAGTAATTTATCTTCTTACATTCAAAAACTAAATATTTCATAATTATTAAGAAATGTATATTTAAAGCCTTGTTTTATTTAATAAAGTTTTTGCCGTATAAGCATTTTTTATTGTTAACCAATTAACATGTCTTAATGTTTGGAGTTTTACATTAATATCCATTATTAAAACGACAAAATACTTTACAAAAATGGTGATGACCCACTGTTAAAATCTTACCTCCAGCCACAGACAGATGGCGCTATCTGCCAATACAACACTACAGAGATCCTTGATTCAGAGGCAAAGCTAATGTCTGCAAACGTCTTACCTCTTATGAAATAAATTGTGCTTTACATAAACAAATGTATCCACTGTCACTTTGACTGACCAGTGCCCAAAATGCTATTCCAATCAAGGAAATTCTGTCATGGTCTGTCAACCTCTGTATGCCATTCAAACCCCTATGACAATTTCTTAAAGAGCACCAATGGTCTGATTCACGTTTTTTCATTTCCTTTAGTGTGTTAGTGTGTATTAGTACATGTTAACGATATGCAAACGGTACAAACCCCAAAGTAAACGATGACGCGAGTTATCGTCTCCAACGTAAATCAGACTACAACCAAGGCCGGCGCTAGCTATAGGCAGAGTAGGCAAATGCCTAAGGCCTCAAGCTTGGAAGGGGGGCCTCCATAACTGCTAAGTCCATGTGCACTACTGACAGCATTAAATAAAGTTTTAAGGTGAGTTCAACTTTATGCGGTGCCGCCACTGCAAGAATTAAGTTTGTATTTAAAAAAGTTTGTATTTAAAGTCGAACAGCAAACAAAACTGGCGTTACTTAAAGTAAACTGTCTGTATATCTTGTAAGTTCTCTACACTTTATTTTAGTTTTTTAAGTCATGAAAGTAGTTTGTCTGTTTAACTTCCAGTGGCAGCTGACTTGTATGGATATTTAAGGTAGTTTATAAAAAGGAATTGCAATAGTCATAGATAACTTTATACTGTATATTGGTTAAGTAAGAGGGAAATTCTTCTTTATACCAAGTTAAAATAAAAAAAACAATAAAAGTTTCTAGGAGGTGTTCACCTATAATTTTTTTAAGGTTGGGTTTTTGCAATGTACTGTTGTCTTTTTAATTTTACTCTTTGGAGAAAGCAAAACTGTTATCCTGTGTTATCCCAAAAAGGTGGTGTTTTAAATTAATGTGACTGCCTTAACATTTTTAACACATGTGGTTTTGCATAATTTCTAATTACATTTTAGCATATAGTTAATCAATTTGTTGATAAAACTTAATAAAAAGTAAAAGTAATGGGGAAAAACATGTTTATTAGTAGTGCTCATCTGATTTCTTACGCAGTAGAAAAACACATTCTCACATTATTCTGAAAATTAGAGGGGTGTGAGGGGCCTCCAAAATAAATTTTGCCTAGGGCCTCCAAATATCTAGAACCGGCCCTGACTACAACAAACACAACAGTTTACTTCCTGGGATTTATGATGTAGTAAAGATCGACATTATCATAATTCCTCCCACTTCGGACTCACAGCCTGTAAGTTAACTCCTGTTAGCATTGCATTGTGCGCAAATCTTTCAAATATGGTACTGAGCGTCACATTTCCGGCTGAAATCAGAGGTATTCAGGCCAATCACAATGTACAGATTATCTGGCCAATCAGGGACACAGAGCTTTTCAAATCCGTGCTACAAAAATGTACAGTATGTGGAAAAGGATGCATTTTTATCCATAAACCACGCAATACAAAATTGTATTATACCAAATACACAAAAAAAAACTTGTTTGTAGCAATGAAATAGGTGCTCTTTATGTGAACACAAAAAGCTTCTTTTTGACAAAAACTGTGCTTTTTTAATACAACAAAAGCATACAGTAACCATGGGCTATCAAGCTGCAAAAAAGTTAAAATCAAAGCAGTTTTTTGTAACTGGAGCACGGTGCTAGCAACGGCAAGGTCATGAAATCATTTTCCAGGGAATGCACGTACTCATAAAATAAATGCAGTGTAAAAGTCTCTTTAAATACTATCATCTGCCAAAAAAATGCATAAAAATGTACCATAAAAGTAGTTTATTGCTAGTAGAGGTTAAGATCAGTGCATGACAACTTAAATATCAGACAATAATTATTGAGACAATCCCGTTTAAGTTGTCCAATGAATAAAGAAAGAAAGAAAAAAATCACATGCTTTTCTTTTACGTTACCAAAAGTTGGTTGATAAATAATGATCATAAGTACTCAGCAGATCTCAGATGACAGATCTCAAGTCAGCTGCTGTATTTTGAGCTCTTTATAAACAGCGCCGCGGGCTCTGAGTCAGGTGATGAATGTAGGCCAACTGCAAGCACACAAACATATTTGTTTGCAAGCATTAATTGTGAGTGTGGGCTTTTTTTTCAGATTGCAATAAAGCTTTTAAAAGTAACAGCAGTTTGACACCCAAGAAGATCTTGTCCATCTCTCTTTCTCTCTCTCTAATCATGGATTTGAGATTTCCTCCTCATGCAAGAAGTTTCCGGGATACATGTTTCCCAGCACGCACTGTTGCTGTACAGTGAGGTCAAAGACATGCTGACCAAACACTAAGAGATCAAAATCAAAAACACACACTCACAATGTTTCTCATCCCCAGTATTCCCTGCCGCCAGCATATTGTGTTGCTGATACGCTTCTTACTACCTTAACCAACTAGATTTATTTGGTAGAAATGCCATGTGACTGACCAACCTGGCAATGCTTGTTTAAAGCATCACAAATTGTTTTAAGGTGTTTCGTTCACCAAGGCATGGCTCCTCTCCTTGTTTTGCTGAGATTTGGTCATGCAGAAATGGACTCGGTGAGCGGAAGTATGAGAGGAATTCCCTCGACTCTGCAAAAATGTGTCTCTCTAAAGCCTCGCTGTATGGCTCGGTCCACCTCAGATCGTGTGGACAGAACGCTGAAACCGCGTTATACCGCAGATGTTTACTGGAATGCTGGGAAGAACACAGAGGCCCGGACATACCCGGAATATCTGCACACGCTTGGTCTTTAAGCACAGAGATTAAGGAAAGCCGGGCAGTAACAACATGACGATTAAGTGCTTAATGCTGTTTCAGTGTCAGAATGTCACATAAGTTCTGTTTACCTAAATATTACAAAACTGAATATAAAAAGGTAAGAAATAAATGGCTTTTTCGGGAACCAAAAATGGTTCTTGTATGGCATCTCTGTGAAGAACATCATGACCCCCCTTGTTGTGTAAGACAGGAACAATGTTATTTACCGATTGCTTTGCTTAAACCGCTGTACTGGTCACGTTCTAGCTTCCTAATGGAAATCATTTCCATAAACAACACCCAAAAGCAGACATTACCGCTCAGCATGGTTCATTTCCAGTCAAGAGACCTTTGAAATGTAGGTTAGTCACAAAGTATCCTTTAAATAGTTTAAAATTTAGTGTTAAAGGAAGCGGAAATATAGCAATAACACCAGTAAATAAGAACTGGTCACCGTGAGAGCTTTAATCCCGGAAATGTACGCAGAATTATGGGAAGCAGGACTTTCTCTCCGTGGGCTACTGGGTCCAGAGAAATAACTGTCAGTGTTCTGCAGTCCCACACCCTGATTCAGCTCCGTGTTTGTTACTCATACATTGTTTCTTCACTTCCTCAGTTTCTCTTTTACTGCACTTCTGATGTTTTCGGTGGAAGCGAGTCTCTACTGAGGGTCCAGGCTGGTGCGTTGAAGCGATTCCCACGACCCGCTGCCCTTCCTACTTACACACTTTTCGAAAAAGATCGTCTGGATTTTTTTCTCAGGGCACCGTGTATAAAAATAGAGCCAGATGGGAACAGTGAAAAATAAGGGATCTCAGGACTGAAAAGTTGAAGGCCACTTTACACAGTCCATGAGTACGTCTATGACCTTTGTGTGTGTGGAGCAAATCAGAAAATGGGTCACTTGCGCTCACCAAATAATGTGGCATTTGTTAGGCTGTTCAAAATGTTTTCTATAGTTAGGATGTCTTTTTAGGTTAAGTTTTACAACAATTTTCAAAGGAATAGTCTACTATTTTGCCATATTAAACTATGTTATTACCTCAACTTAGACGAATTAATACATACCTATCTTTTTTCAAAGCGTGCACTGTACACCGCGTTATGAATGTGTTAGCATTTAGCCTAGCCCCATTCATTCCTATTTTTTTTGTGGCACCATACTTACTAGTATAACTCCTCATGTAACAGACTTTAAATAGGGAAAACACAAACGCGTTTGGTGGCTTCCCTGTTTGGTACCATAGGAATGAATGGGGCTAGGCTAAATGCTAACACATTCACGACGCGGTGTACAGTGCACGAATTGAAAAAAGATACATATGTATTCATTCGTCTAAGTTGAGGTAATAACATAGTTTAATATGGCAAAAGGGTAGACTATTCCTTTAAATTTAGATGAAATTTCTGAATATCTTAAAGGTGCCGTAAAATGAATGAAAAACTGTATTTATCAAGGCATAGATAAATAAGAAGATTTCTGTATATAATAATGACATATCATCATGAGCCTCAAACACGATTGTTTCCTCATTCTTATGTAAACCTTGTGCATGCAAAAGACCGCTGGAAAACAGACCAATCTCAACATAACACTAACTGTGACGTTACAGTTGCGAAGTACGCCCCAACATTAAATTTCACATTAAATTAAGTACAATGCTAAAAAACTAAATTGTGACTGCTAAGTTAGCGCTATATGCTAGTTAATGCTATATGGTAGCGTTTAGGCTGAAGTTCTACTATTGACGTTACAGTTACATTTTGCAGGTCCATACTGAAAAATACAAACTTACCACTCAGAAACATCCATTAACAATCTCCAAATAATTGATTATTCCTCAAAATCTGTACATTCGACTAATACAGGCTCAAACATATAAGGTCTGTTTACACACACATACAGAGCTACTGAAAGGAGCTGCTCTGAGAAACAGCCAATCAGAGAAGAGCTCAACATCATTATTCATAACCCTTTCAAATAATGTAATAATAGAACATTTTATTCTGAGGACAAATCTTAGGGTTGTAAATGGACATTTAAAGAACAAGTTCGGTATTTTTCACTTAAAGCCCTGTTTTCAGATTGTTTATGATGAAATAGAACGGTTTTGACTGAATTTTCGACATATGCTGCTGCCCTGAGAATTTTCGCTTGTTTGCGTTTCACCTCACACCCCTACAATAGGTTTAATGGTGCACTGGAACAATCCTTCCTAAAATGCTTTTGTTTACAAAGACGTGAAACTCACCGAGTGGTCAGTGGTGTTCACTGATATGCTCACACAAAAATTATAACAAAGTTACAAATAAAGTACAGTATTTACAGAAATTGAATTAAATGAAAAATAGCATTGTCTTCTTCATTGTATAAATTAAATATATTAACTTTTTAAAGCTACAGAATTGATTCTTCTGTTGTTTGATTAACATAATGACAAAAACATAAGCAGATTTCTTGAGGGTACTCTCACTTTAAGACCGAATAAGCACGGATCCATATACAGACACACGTTTGATTTCTTTCTGAACTGTTTGCTTTTACTCTAAGACATAACTGACTGTTGTTATGAGAATACTTGCCAAGACTGTGGTATTTCGAGATAATTTTGTATGTATGTGTCCTGTCAACGCAGAGAGATTCTGTTTTGTGTATTTTTTGAGACGTGCGTCTCCATGTTCAAATAGTTTAAAATAACTTGAAAGTTAACATTTGCAAGGTTTAGAAACACTCGCAAATAATAAAGCTAGTAATTTATTTATTTTATTTAGTTCTTTATTTGACAGGGACAATGGACAGTAATAATACTACCCCAGAATTAGCAACAGAGCTAAATTTCGTCTGCTGTCCCTGGGCAGGAGTACACCAATTTATCAGTTAAAATACAATACAATTTAAACACAGTAATATACAGAGAAATATAAAAACATACTCACTACATTATATGGTGTATGATCACAAACCTCACGTGCCTTCAACCAACCTTTTAAATGTAATTTAAACTGCACAAATGTAGTGCATTGTCTAATCTCAGTTGGTAAGTTATTCCAAGTATTAACTGCTGTTACAGAAAACACTGATCGACCAAACACTGTCTTTCTAAAATGTGCAATTAAACAAATTTCTTTAATGGTGGAGGTGCAAGATTAAAAGTAAATAAATTATACATCTGAATTACAAGACAATGATGATGTCTAACAGGTTTCTTATCAAACACTTTTATAGCGCGTTTATATAAACTATGTAAAGGTCGAAGAGTAGATTTTCCTGCTTGTGACCATTAAGAAATGCAGTATGGAAAAATGATTAAAAAAGTGCAAATAGATTTTTGCAGCTTCTACTAAAAGTTGACTCGACGTATAAATGTAAAATTTCTAAGCTGGGGGTTTTTTAACATGTTTTTCGAATGTTAAATGGGTGTCTAAAATGACTCCAAGATATTTAAAATCAGACACAATTTGTAATTTGTCACCATTTACAATATCTCAGGTAATACCTCATCCATCTTCTTAATCTTAAAATACGTACAGGCAGATTTCTGGCCATTTAGTGATAAAGAACACTGGTTTAACCACTCCGAGATTTTGATCATGACAGCAGATAATTTTTGTGATTTTTCTGTTCATTTGTTTTGTCATGTACATAAATCACAGTGTCGTCTGCATACATTTGAATAAATGCTGGTCCACTCAGAGAGAGAGAGAGAGAGAGAGAGAGAGAGAAAGAGAGAGAGAGATTTCTGAATTATGCGTAATTATTTCTGAATTATGCGTATTTTAGGGATTTAAAAAAAAAGAGATTATTATAATTTACAGTATGTGTGATTTCTTCTACTTTTCTACAAAAATAGTATGTGCCACTTCTGAATGGGTGGGCCAACTGTCAATCTGAGTGGGCCTGTGCCACCCTGGCCCTTATGTAGGTCAAGGTCAAGGTTTATTTATATAGCACCTTTACACAACACGAAGGTTGACCAAAGTGCTTCACAAGCAAAACAACCATGCAATAAATTAAACAAGCCATTAAAATAAGGTAAAAACAGAACAAATCACAGTCATGTATACATCATAGCACCACAGCTTATAGCATTTAAAAATTTCCTACAATATAAATACCCATCTATGAGATGGCCTGAGAAAAAAGGTAAGTTTTAATTGATGCTTTGAAAGCATTTAATGTGGGAGTAGCTCTAATTGTGAGAGGAAGTGTGTTCCAAAGTTTTGGGGCATAGACTGAAAAATATCTATTTCTTTTTTTTTCAGGCGCAATTTCGGAACATTTAAAAATAACTGAAATGAAGTTCGAAGTGATCTCTGAGGCAAATAAAAACGTAAAAGTTCCAAAATATAAGTAGGGCGAGTCAATGTAGAGCTTTGAACACATAAATGAGAACTTTAAAGTCAATTCTTTGTTTCACAGGGAGCCAATGAAGAGAGACCTGAATTGGTGAAATGTGTTCTCTCTTTTTTGCACAATCTGTAGATGTGACAGAGATGACTGACTAATGCCAATACAGGGCATTGCAATAGTCAAGCCTTGAGGATATAAAAGTGTGAATAACGATCTCCAAATCCTTAAAGCAAAGGATTTGCTGTAATTTTTTTAAAGTTGCTTTAAGCTGGAAAAAACTTGCTCTGACCACAGAGTTATTTGTTTGTCAAACTTCAACTATAGATTTTTAACATATGAATGATGTTTTGACTGAAGGTGACTCAAAGTTTTACTGTGATTTTCAATCTGTAGCTTAGAGCCAAACAAGATAACCTCTGTCTTGTTTTCATTTAAATGAAGAAAATGTTCATCCATCCATCCTTTTATGTCCTTTAAACATGCTAACAGAGAACAAACAGAATCATCACCCAAGTCTAGTGGTACATAGAGCTGGGTATCATCTGCATAGATGTGATAAGAGATCTTATAACGTTCAAAGATTAGACGCAGTGGAAGCATGTAAATAGAAAATGAAACTGGACCCAGAATCGTACCCTGAGGCACCCCACAAGTAATTGGTTCTGATGATGATGAAAATTCTCCAATTTCTACAGATATGGTCCTATTTGAGAGGTAGGACTCAAACCAATCTAAGGCCGCACCACAGATACCAACCTCAGAGTGTAATCTTTTCAACAAAATATGATGGTCCACCGTATCAAAGGCTGCACTTCGGTCCAAAAGTACAAGTACTGCACAATTTCCAGAGTCGACTGATAACAAAATATCATTTGTCACCCTTAATAGAGCAGACTCGATGCTGTGTTTAGCCTTAAATGCGCAATGAAAAGGATCCAGGATGTTATTTGGGATTAAGTATGGTGTAATTTGACCTAAAACCACTTTTTCCAGGACTTTTAACAAAAAGGGCAATTTGGAGATTGGTCTGTAATTAAAAAGTTCAAAGTTCAGAAGAATCAAGATCTGTTTTTTTAAAAAGGGGTGAACCACAGCATGTTTTAAGCAGGATGGCACAGTACTGTTATGCAGGGAGGCATTTATGATAGAGAGTACACTAGGTAGTACAGCATCCAACACCTCCTTAAAAAGGGCAGCAGGAATAATATCAAGAGAGCAAGTAGTTAGTTTCATATTTGAAATCAGAGCCAGCAAATCAGAGTATGATAAGGCCTGAAAATCAGAAAGACTAAAAGAACTAGTCTGTACAGTGTAACAACTATTAAATGAGGATGATGAAAACTGTGATCTAATACCCACAATCTTGTCTATAAAGAAGCTGCAAAACCACTCACACAGATCTACACTTGGTCCTAAACCAAGTGAGTTTTAAGGATTAAGCACAAAGTTTAAGGTTGAAAATAAAGTCTTCGGACAGTGAGAATTCTTTGAAACTAAACTGGAGAAATAGTTGGCCCTTGATAAAGAGACAGCTTCCTGATATTGAGACAGACAAGCTTGCAAGAGTTGGTACGAAATTTGCAGTTTGTTATGTTGCCTCGCTACTGCAGAGAACAATTTAACATATTATTTCAATGCATTCTTTGGCACCTTTAGGTGTCACATTTGACCCCTGAACTAATCCTGTTGATCATCTGCAGGTGAGGTGAGCAGAGAGAGCAGGTGCACATTAGTGAAACTAGACACACTTGAACCACTGGTTACAGTACAAAACACCTCTAGACTAAGTGCTGAGTGAACAAGGGATTTAATTATATCTTTCACAGGGTCATTCTAAAAGAATACATGTCAGGGGCAAAAACCTTGACCTGTGACCTGTGCTGCAACATTCCATGTAGTTTTGCTTTGGGCAACCAGAGTTTCAGTCCTGGCTCGCAATCTTTTCATGACTCTATATATGACACAATTTCCAATTGAAATCTAATGACTTCAGGACTTCAGTTTCCTCAAACAAGTTCAAGATGTGTTCAGTGCCTAGAAAGAGATTACACTTAATACTGAATTTTACTGGGACCTGGGACTAAAGCAGGTGTTTTCAAACTATGGGTTGGGACCCACTAGACTATGGGATTAGGTGGGTCACTTTGTTGTTTTGTCAAATTAATGACAATTAATAATGACATTAATAATGGTTTTGATTAGTGCTGGGAAAAGATTAATCGCGATTAATCGCATTCAAAATAAAAGTGATTTTTTTTTTTGCATAATATGTGTGTGTTGAGTGTAATTATGTATATTCAACCACACACACATACATATAGTCATTTCTGATTTTTTTATTTATATATCATTTTTATTTATTTATATAATGTAGAATATATAAAAATATAAATAAATATATATATACACATGTAAATGTTTCTTAAATACATACATGAATGTGTGTGTATTTATATATACATCAAAATTACACACAGGACACATTCATATATTATGCAAAAAAATCACTTTTATTTTAAATGCGATTAATCGCGATGAATCTTTTTCAGGCACTAGTTTTAAAAATCAGGTATTTTGGGATTGCAATTAAACTTAAATTTAATTCATACCTAATGACAAAAAACCCTACTCTCTTCTAAAAGAGAACAAATTTCTTTTTTTATTTCTAAATGTATTTCTTCTGCATTTTTTTTCTTTAAAAATATATTTTGATGGGTCCTGACATAGAATATCCCTTAGTCTACGACTAGACTACACTGGACTAGACAACACAAAAGAGATGTGTATGGATGATAAGTACATGTTATAATAGTAATGACAATACTGGTGGATATATGAATGAATGAAACTGGACTTCTGTGTTCTTGTTTGTAAGTCAGATGGCATTCAAACACTATTCATATCCTGTGTGATTGCAATGGAAACTTTAAGAACCAAGAAGCCAAGAACATAACGTATTAGTGTCAATCAGCTTAATGTATTACAAACACACTGTACCGTGCTGTACTGTACTCACACACTCGCTTTAAAACCATCTGATCAATGCCAGATATTCAATATGTCCATCACGGCCAGAGTTCAAATCTATTTACTTCTATAGGAGCATTTATGGATATACTCTATTAATAAAAAAAGTTATGGTACTAAAAGCTCATACTCAATATTTAGCACTATATAGCACATATATAGTACCTCTGTAGAACCTGCTAAAGCACAAATAAAGCACCACTTATGGTTAACGCACAACACAGGTGCTACAAAGGTTCTTCTTTTGGCATATTGATTACCATTGGTGTCAGGGTGCACAGAGTGCCTTTAATTGATAAGTAAGTGCGCCTCAGCATGTGCAGGTACCTGATACACTTGTCTACGTCAATAAACCGAGAATACACCCAGGTGAGCATGCATAAGAAACAGCCTGAACTCGGCATCGCTGGTGAAAGTTCATTCGGTTAGACTGAGGCATTTTATTGTTGCCAAGCAGCAAGTCAGAAACTAGATGAGAGCTTAGTCAGAACAAGACATTTCTTTAAATACGAAACCTATATGCATATATGAGATCAAATAAATGGTGCCTGTCTGTGCATCAGCTTATGTTATGAATGAAACAGAATTTAAAAGCTGGCGTGACAGAGACTCTTCGAGCTGATTACCTGACACAGTAAACAAGCATTTCCTGGATATACAAGAGCGCCAAGGAGGAAAAGGTACAATGGGGCTTTTAATAGATCTGTAGCATATGCTGTCCATGGGATGACACATACCCTGTGTTCCTGCTAGCCTAACAGAACGGCGTGTACCACTGTGTGTCAGCAAGTTTTAGTTGAACGCATTTCTGTTTAAATTTTCAGTGCAGTTTCATTACAACAATCAACCAATCTGTCTGATTTATTGCTTTAATAACCTTCATTCTTTTGGCTTATGTACTATTTATTTTGATTATTCGTCATCACTGCATGTGAGGTGTCATTATTAATGAACAAAGAAAAGTTTTTGTCCTTAGGGTTTAAAATGACACATACCTGGAACACATACGTGATGTGAAGTGACATATTAGGTCACCCAACTTGTTTAATTGTTTAGAAAAATTTCCATTAAAGCTATACATAGCCTAATGAGCTAAACAACAACAAAAACAAAAAATAAAGTGCCTCTAATAGGTGTGCTTTCTGTTCTCATAATGAGATTTAAGCAGGTCACAACCCACGCCCTATGTCGTTTCATTACTACAGAAAATGAAACCTAGTGGCCTGTTGAAGTTAAACTGTATCATTAGGATATTGAGTAAGTTGTGGGTCCTCTCTGGAGGTCATACACCCCACTCAACCAACCCTGTGCATGGACTGGATCTCATGGTGTCCGATTCCTAATCCTTTAATCTTTTGGCATAGGGATGTTTCCATTAGCGTTTACATAAGTTGTGTCTGCACTGTTCCCCAATCAGTCTTGTAACTGCAGAAGCTATTTAAATTCAATAATAGGATTCATTTTAGGGCCCACACCATTGGTTTGTGTTTGATGATGTGATATTTGCCAATATTTCATTTGGTGTTGCTCATTCTAGAAACATTTACTTGTTTTGTTTATTCGTAAATGAATTAAAGGGATCGTTTACCCTAAAATGAAAATTCTGTCATCATTTACTAACTCTCAATTGGTTATAAACCTGTAGGAATTTCTTTGCTACGAAGACCAGAAAGGAAGATATTTTGAGGAATGTTTGAAACTGTACCAAACCAAACCTGAGCCCCATTGATTTCCATAGTATGAGAAAGAATACTGTGAAAGTGAATGGAGCTTTTGATATCTTTTATATTAAAATATCTTCCTTTCTGGTCATCAAAACAAAGAAATTTATACAGATTTGTAACAACATGAGAGTGAGTAAATGATGACAGAATGATTTTATTTTTGGGTGAACTATCCCTTTAAGAAGTCTCAATAATTAAAACTGCATTTCCCAGAATCCCTCGGTGCCCAGAATTCTCCAGTAACAGTATATATTAAACTATATAGTTTAATAGAGTTGAAGAACACAATAATTCAAAATAATTCCTTATCAAACTACAAAACTAGACTGACTACTGAGAAAAAGCGGAATCGCTCTTCCTTGTTCCGAGCTTCCCTCTTGTGGCTAGAAGAGATACAGCTACGGCAAAAATCGCGTGAAATCTCGTCGAATGAGCGATGTTTTCCATCTTAATCCTACCGCCAAACTGAACCCTAAACCCAACATTTCACGGGATTTATGCCGTAGCAATATCCTATCTAGCCAGACCCGCTGTTTTTCATCGAAATACCTAACCCTAAACCCAACATCTCGCGAGATTTGGCCATAGCTGTATCCCCTCTCGTCAGAACCTTCCCTTTCACGATTCACCTCGCCGCAGATCGATGAATATTAATTAGGCTGCGTGGCACTCGCCAATCAAATGGCAACCTGAAGTGACGTAACGTAGCCTAATGAATATTCACGATAGGTTTCGTTACGTCGCTCGCAGCACATCCAGTACTCTGTGTCAGAGCGCAGGGCGCGTGTGACAGAAAGCATCGATCGATAGACTCACCATCGCTTTTTTATTACACATATGGTCAATTTCTCCCTGGACTTTCTGCTTAACAGTCATTGTTTGGGTTATCGGAGTAAAGCAGTCCACGAGAAAAACATGTGCAACACGGAAGAGAGGTGAGAAAACACACAAATGTTTAATATCTACAGTCATGCAGATGCAACATTGTACACACAAGTGTAGAGATAATGATTATTTTGTCATCTTTTTATATATTATTATCTATATTAGTGACACTTTTGACATAAATAAACATTGTATTTGCATTTTTATGTAATGTTTGATTATGTCAACATTTACATTTATGCATTAAGCAGACTTTTATCCAAAGCGAGTTCATTGCGACGTTTACTACATTGTATCAGAATGTGTGTTCCTGAGATCGACCCAATGATGACCTTTTGGGCTCCTATCGCTTAAAGGTGCCACTAAATAAAATAATAATAAATAAAATGTACCTAAAAGTAAATAACCTCTTAATAAATTATAAGGTAAGGTATATAAAATAGTTAAATGTGCAGACTGTTATAAACGCGTATTAAATGTCTATTAGGCTACACTAGTGTGAGACGACTGATACTATAAATATTTCAACTCATTTGGGATTCATGAGCAGTGCATGCAGACTTAATCTGTATTGGATTTAAGATCTAGTTTTTTTTTACTTACAGAGTCTCACTTCTTACTCTAAATAATGGAAAATCCAGATCACCTGTTGTGTAACTCCAGGTTGTTTTTTCAATCAAATGTGTTTTTCTAACAAGATAAACCTAACATAATAAACCTTATTTACCCGTATTGAGCGAGGAATAAAGGGAGAAAATGTTAACGTTACATAAGATATAGTACTTTTTTCTTCTTGTTTAGGTCACCATCTCTGCTGTATAGATACAGACAGCAGGCATGTCATAAACATAAATAAATTCATTTCATGCATACACTGTCATGCATTCCTGGGAAAGCCAAGCATTTTCCATATGGCTTGTTTTGCAGGTCACGAGATGACGATACAAATCCATCCACACTCGCGTAACACACAATGTCCTGTTTCTCACGTTTGTTTTTTTTATTTGTCATGCATGGCAAAAAGCCAGATCCGTAGCGCAGAAAGAGTTTATTGGAGAATGCGCGGCACTAAAGTAATAAAGCTCACGAGAATCCAACACAAACATGTCAGACTTGTTGTCGACAAGGCCATTTGCATGCTGAGGCTTTGTAATGTGATATGCGAAAAACACAAACCTGCCATATCTCCCTGGCCAGGGATAAGTCCAAAACGCATTTGCAGGGAGTTGAAGGTCGGACGTCACCCTTTAAACCCCACTGTAGCCAAATGATAACTGTTTTCCTGGAAGACTCGCGTTATCCTGTTTTGGTTTGGACTTGTTTCCTGGTCTTACTCCAGCATATCTTTGCAGCGCCGGTAATTAAGGCACTAAAGATTAACCTGAATCAGACCGCTGTTTAAAGTCTTTCATCAGATCCGGATTGTCACCCCATGCTTTCCTTGAAGCTTATGAGGTCAGGGCGAATGTCATTCGATGATAAAGCCAGCAGCCTTTTGTTTTTCACGTTTTCGTTTGAACATTCGCAAAACAAAAATCATATGATTTGCTTAGGAAAGATATGATTTTAGCTTTTTTAAAAGCCTTTGATAAAACAAGCAAAAGCATCCCATTAAGTTAAATTAGACTTGGGAAGCAGATCACATTTAGGGACCCGAATGATAAGAGATTTTTGGGATGTTATTTTCAACCCAGTGTTGGGTCAAAAAGAGACAAACCCAACCGTTGGGTTAAACTACTAGCCCAAAACATGTACATATATGACCCAAAAATGGGTTAAAACAACCCAGCATAGACTAAATTACAACCCAACGGGTCATCTCTTTTTGACCCAGTGTTGGGTCGAGAATAACCCAGCCTTTTTTTGAGTGTAGTAAGCAACCAAATACATAAAGTGTGCTAAAAACCAGCCATGCAATACCCTGGCAACCATGTTTTGCTTCGACCTCAGCATGGGCAAGCACGTATCATGTTTTATTTTAGGAACTACATTAGTAATAATCTTGTTAAACTCGTTTTAATTTATCTGCATGTTTCACAGAACCAGGAAAGAAAGATCCACAAACCTGTTTTTGTTTTCGTCTTGTTGTGTACTTGTGACACTTTTCTTTTTACTGGCCTTTCCTGATTCAGAAGGTATAATCAGAGACAGCGGAGGGGTTTGAATGTCAGAGGGCGAAAGTTTCGGCTTTCAAAACAAGCTGACATTTGATTTCACTCATAGATGCACACTGCTTTGTATAGCGGCGAGGGAATGGACTGATAAAAAAAACTCTGCTACAGTAATACCCATTCTTTACGAAAGAAATAATTGATGACAGGCCATTGCATTATTTAAAAAAATAGTGCGGTACGACACAAAGGGGATTATTTTCAAATAATTCAAAAGACCCGGACCGGAGTCAATTATTCAGCATATGCCACAGTTACCACAGACATCGCTCTGGTGGTTATTTTGACAGGTTAGCTGTGCGCGTTAAACGAAAAATAATGCATACCCACCATGGAAAAATCAGAATAAAGCATTTGAAAAGTCCCGTGATATAAACTACAACAAAGATATAGAGTCGGGAGATTAACATAGATGTTGCTGGGCACAGCCTGTTTTCATGCAGATTATGTCACCTGGGTTACATGTCTGGTTGCCAGGGCACTGAAACCCCTACGCCTCCCTACTTTAATTTGCCTGCTGGGTAATCTTGAGAAACCATGACAGCTTTGAAAACTCATTTCATTTGGTCAGTGTTTAGCAGAAACCATACCCAGAATACTGGAACTGTGCCCATAAATGTGCCCACAAATGCATTCATCATCTCCATAATGGATTATTCGATCATTACAGGTCACATATGCGTTTATCTCTCACCGTGTAAATAGATATAGAGGTAGGAAAACAGCATAAAAAAAGTGTTGTTTTTCTGTCAGTGTGTGATATACGACTGATCTCTAAACGCCAGTGCTGTAACTCAAACCCTCTGGGATGCGAAATGTTCTCAGCCAAGCTGCTATTTACAGACTTGTTTTTACATCATGTGCTTGTTTGTGATCTGTCTCTTCTCTGTCTGGTGGAAAGTGAAACATCTGTTTCTCCTAACGCGCATATTCTCTGTAAACTGATCTGAGGTCAGCTTGTCATGATGTGCCATAAGCTGCACTTATTAAAATTTACTGTCAGCAGTTAGATATCGATATATGCTGTACTTTTACTGTTGGGCTGCATAACGATTAATCGTGATTAATCGTTTGCAGAATAAAAGTTTTTGTTTACATCATATATGTGTGTGTACTGTGTATAATAATTATGTATAAATAAATACACACACATGCATGTATAATTTTAAGAAAAAAATATTTATAGATTAAATATTTATATATAATATAAATTATTTATAAATATAAAAATGTATATACACATACATGTAGATATTTAAGGCGTATTTACATGTGTATTTATTTATGCATAATTAATATACACAGTACACACACATATATGATGTAAACAAAAACTTTTATTCTGCAAACGATTAATCGCGATTAATCGTTATGCAGCCCTAATAATGTTATGCATTTTAGCATTAATCCAGGAATAGGCCTTGGTTATATTAGGACATTTAAGTAATTTTTACAAACATACCTTACAAAAATACATGGTGTGCATTCTGAGACAAAACAATGTCTCTTATATATGTAAAGATATATCAGTACAAGGTGTTTTTAGATGAAGGCAGCTCAAACATGGACTAAACTTAAGCCCTGTCCGGGAAACTGCCCCTATATGCTGTCCATGGACACATACATGCACTTATGAAACTATCACACTATTTACACAATATTTTACACATATGTACGCAAAATAAAATTATAATAGGTCATTTATGCCTTCATGTCCATGCCTTGATGTGTTATTATGCATGATAATAATCTAAAAATGGAAAAATATCCATTAATTAATCGGCCTGGCCACTAGGGTAGGCAGTCACTAAGTTACTAAAGGAATCAATTACATTAAGATTTGTCTGTGTTTATACTCAGACTGATTTGTTTGTGTATTTAGTCTGTAATTGTTAATGCGAAAACATCAGAACAGAGAACATTGCAAGGTGACATAGTGTCTGATAAGATGCTTAAACACACAGAGAGATTTCCCTTTAAAGTGCCAACACTGCAGTTCAGCACACAGCCAGACTGTTTTTGTGCTGTTGGCAGGACGGGTATCTCTACTAGCAATGCCAGTCCGGTGCCAAACTGCGTCATGCACTTAATTCATAAATGTCAGAGCCAACGAGAGTATAGGTTATGTAATTAAAACACTGTTGTCATTCTTTCCTGTTTTGTGTTTATTATACTTGGCTAGCTTTTAAAGTCTCCCTGTAGTCAGTTAAAACTTATCTTTGAGCATTATAATAGGAAAAATTTACCTGTGACAGTAATTTCCTCATGCTTTAAAACCGCTCGAATGTAACACTACTCCCTTGTCTCATTTAGTATGCATGGATCTATGAATATGCAAATTAGTCCCTGCCTCCACTCTTTCGCACCACCTCGGACCATAGATGCATGGCGGCGTAATTATATTATTATTTTTCGGGCACTGCGTGATATTATTGTGCATCCTGCAGCCATGTTACGGCAGCAAAGTCCTTGATTATTACGCCAGAATGAGAGTATAGTTCCTAGCCATATCTGCCTAGAAAATCGCAACTTTTAATTTTCTGTCGGTCTTAGTACACAATTTAACTACAGAAGAGTCAAGTTTTAAATAGGAAAAAATTATAGTTATTTTTTAGCACGATGCTAATGGTCTAATCCGATTCAATGGATTATGCTAAGCTATGCAAAAAGTGGTACCGCCAGCCCCGGAGATCTGCTGGATGGATTCCAAAATGGTAAAAATCAAATATTTAACTCTAGAGGAGCTGGAAAATGAGCATATTTTCAAAAAAAGTGGAGTGTCCCTTTAAAATGTATATATATATATAATGAACTCTCTCTCTTTTTCTCACATGTAGTTGTGCTGTGCTAGGCTCCAGGCAGCAGGCTCCGGGGCCTCTGTGGTGCTCCTGATGCCCCTCTCCCACTGACGAAGATCCCGGGTGGGCGAGGGACAGGCAGGGATCTCCCTCACAGTGTACTGCACAAGGTGAGAGAGCACACACCTTTGTTTTGCAAAGTCTCCCGGGAATGACATGCAACATTAAAACGCTTTGTTTATTCGGAGTTCGTGTCCCACGGCAAACTCTGCCCTTGGTAGCAGCGAATGGGAATCTCACGGGAGTTTCGGAGAACGTTGCTTACCATCTGCTGTAGAATCAACCCGCTTTCCTTTAGTCAACATGTTGTTCCTGCAGTCTTACAAAGTATACTGTATTGACCGAGATTGTGTATGAAATATAGGGATTTAAACAACAAAAACTGTATGCTAGGTGGGTAGACCACATATGCTTTGTTATTTGGTTTTGCATAGGGCTGCATAACAACTTATCCAACTAATTGTTTGCAGAATAAAAGTTTTTGTTTACATCATATGTGTATATACTGTGTGTAATAAATATTATATATTACAATTAGTTGCGATTAGTTGTTATGCAGCCCTAGGCCATGTACGTTTACATTTATTAATTTGGCAAATGCTTTTTCCCAAAAGCTACTAGTGCATTCCTGCTTTAAATTTGATCGGTATGCGTGTTCCCTGGGAATCAAAGCCACAACCTTTGCATTGCTAACACAGTGCTCTAGCAAATAAGCAAAAGGAACACAGTAAATAATTGTTGCATGTAATATTAACTCGAAAAGCATTTGCAGATGCATGCTCGGAAATAGTGCACCATTTCGGGAACTTGCCTTGCATACTGGGACTTTTAGTAGGATCTTGACAAAAAAGCAATATAACATGCATAACTACATTATCAGTGGTGTTTAAAGACCTTACATAATGAACTGTATTGTTTTTATTACCTAAGAATGAGCTGTTTTATCTATATACACCGCGGATCCCCCCTTGCATGGAAGTCCCCACCAACAAAGTCCTTTAACATACTTTCATTTTGGATCCACTAATTCTTGCCCATTATAGAGTATGGATAGTAACTTTACAACATTTAGTCAGACCTTTGTAGGCATACATGGATAGAGACTTGCATAACAAGTAATATGTAGACTAGCAACAGTAAATGTCCTCCAGTCAATAAGTGACAGGGTCAGCAAACCAGGGGTGTGGAGGGATACCAAAGAACTTGTTTTTTTGTCACGTAGCTCTGTGGAATATTTACAGCTAGAGTTTCCATCTGGCCTACATATGCAGAGCGGCGAGCACTCGAGCTGGTCATGCACCTGACCGTGTATGTGAGGCTATAGATGTCAGCACTGTCTGTGTTCAGACATGTGACCATCTCAAAAGGTTAAAGAGGGGTTTGGATCACTCACACCTGTGATATAAATGAAAGGGCCTATTGTACAAATGGCTGCTGGCTATTTTTCAGTCAGCTCATTTATTTCAGTCGATCTTATCTAAATATCCCTCAGAGCGGCATGTGACTCAACCCAGACAATCATATGAAACTATCCAGGATTACGACGGCTTCATTACCGAAATTAAACAGCCAAACTGATGCAGTATAAACATTAAACTGGGTTACGTCGCGTGTTTGTATTAGAGGATTAAAGATGAACAGTCACAAAAAGGATGGTAGACTCACTCTGCCTTAAAAAAGTGATATTTAATATGTCTTTTGTTAATTTTAGGTTGTTTTCACATATGTTGGTGCGCACGTGGTGCGGCCTCGGAGCGCACAAAAATACATTGTATCATTTTTCAGTTAGTGCGGTCCGTGTTCACATATATATATATTTTTTACTTTACTCGAAATGCCGCACCGTACACCATGTGACAACGGTCAGCGCTGTCATTGGTCTCTGACAGCTTTTACCGTCTCATGACCACCCCCACGTTTCCACGACAACCAGCTTGACAGGGAGAGCGCAGCTATCAAGATGTGGAGATAAACATTGTACGTCTTTGCGAAGTTTCTTTGCTTTAACGCGAAATTGCGTAGCTGTTCTATTAAAGCCTTTCTCACGGAGCCGTTTGCTAAAAGCCCGTAATGTCACTACTTGTGTGTGGAGGACAGCTATGCATTTATAAAATCATCAGCTCAAACGTAAAGGAGACAGCGAATCTCTATGCAACGGACCAGGATTGGCTTGTTTGTTGTTAACCCACAATATAACACCCGGCTCACGTCACAACGAAAGCCCAGTGGCTCAAACATGTGGAGAACTTCCTGTATTTGGTTCGGCCCGAGGTCCAGCAGTGTTCACACCACAGGTGGGTCGCCCCAGAGTTCGGCAACAGCCGCTCCGAGACCACCTGTTTAGAGCGGTCTCGGAGCGGTCGTTTAGTGCGCACCGGAGTGCAGCTGTTGTGTTCACACTGATCCAAACGCACCGTACTCGGAGCGACATGTCATTTGGGCCGACCTAAACAGTGTATATGTGAAAACACCCTTAGACACCATTATTAAATAGAGAGAAAGTGGCAAATTTGACGTTTCCTGCATAGGTGAATCTTCGGTTGATCTATTATAATTCAAGTGTTTCCTTTAGTTTTATGAGTTTGTAACATATTTTAAACTGTAAAAAAGATCCCAAATTCTGCAAGACCAAATTATGCGAGCTGTAAAACTGATCTACTTGTATTTTATTTTTTGTAGTAGAAGGATATCCCTGAAAATAAAGTAATATACTTTACGTAAATACTTAAACATAAGAAGTAATTTAATACTGTAATACCTTAATTTAAAATATGTGCTGCTGGAAAATCACGTTGCCTCTTATAATCAGTGAAATTTGTTTGTCTATGTTGTTAATGCACAGATATTTTGGCTTATAATCGGCAAAATGTGTTTGTTAACGTTGTTAATGCACCGATATTTTGTCTTATAATCTGAAAAATTTGTTTACATTGTTAATGCAATGATATTTCATTTTAAAATCTGAGAAAAACAATTGCGTTGATGATGCAACGATATTCCGGCCTATAATTGCAGAAATTAGTTTGTTTACATTGTTAATGCACCGATGTTTCAGCGTATAATCTGAGAAATTTGTTTATTAATGCACCGATATTTCATTTTATAATCTGAGAATTTTTTTATTTACATTGTTAATGCACTGATTTTCGGCCTATAATTGGTGTAATTTGTTTGTTTACATTGTTAATGCCCCGATATTTCGGCCTATAATTGGAGAAATTTGTTTACGTTGTTAATGCACCGATATTTTGACCTATAATTGGCATCATTTTTTTTGTTTACGTGGTTGATGCAACAATATTTTGGCCTATAATTGCAGAAATTGGTTTGTTTATGTTGTTAATGCATCATCATTTTGACCTATTATTGGAGAAATTTATTTAACTTGTTAATGCACCGATATTTTATTTTATAATCTGAGAATTTTTTTATTTACATTGTTAATGCACCAATATTCGGCCTATAATTGGTTTAATTTGTTTGTTTACGTTGTTAATGCACCAATATTTCGTCTTATAATCTAAGAAATATTTTGTTTACATTGTTAATGCCTCGATATTTCGGCCTATAATTGGAGAAATTTGTTAACGTTGTTAATGCACCGATATTTTTGCCTATAATTTGCATAATTTTTTTGTTTACGTTGTTGATACACCGATATTTCGGCCTATAATTGCAGAAATTGTTTTGTTTATGTTGTTAATGCATCGATATTTTGGCCTTTTATTGGAGAAATTTGCTTACGTTATTAATGCACCGATATTTCGGCCTATAATTGCCGTAATTTGTTTGTTTACATTGTTAATGCACCGATATTTCGTCTTATAATCTGCATAATTTTTTTGTTTACATTGTTGATGCACCAATATTTCGGCCTATAATTGCTGTAATTTGTTTATTTACATTGTTAATGCTCGATATTTTGTCTTATAATCTGCGAAAAAAAAAATTTTGGTTTACGTTGTTGATGCACCGATATTTCGGCCTATAATTGCAGAAATTTGTTTGATTACATTGTTAATGCACCGATATTTTGGCCTATAATCTGAAAATTAGTTTGTTTATGTTGTTACCCGCACCAATATTTTGGCACCTGCAAATAAAAGCATTTTTTCCCACTATTAGACATCGGCCGGATCAGGTCAGATTATATCCTGGCAATCAAAAGGGGCAGAAAAACGCATCAGAAATTATTCTATCTGATTATTTTGAATTTGGGTCACAATGACAACAGTATTACAATTTGTATTCTCTGCACCTTTAGGATTTCATGAATAATTAGAAACAAGTAAAAACCAAAACTCTATATCGCTAGATGTTCACTTGTTAATGTTATATCTCCTCTCATCCCCCAGGACGAAAAGTTGACAGTGACCCGAGCGGGGTCGGTAAGCGGGGATCCACCTGTTTTGCTCTTCCAGTACCAGCTAAGCGAGCGACGGTTCTCTTCCTGGGACACGGTTCTTTCAGACGATGCACTCTATTTGGAAATCCCTGATGGAGCTCTCCACAGTGGCAGCAAAGAAAGGTACGCATTCACACGCACATCTGGTTAATAATTTGTTTAACTGTATAACTCTATACTGGCGCTGGCTGTAGGACTAGATCAATTTGTCTCAGCAGGGTTTGGCTTTAACAGAAACAAGTAAAACTTTTAGCTGGCTTTAAGCAACTTGACTTGGTTTTCCATTTGACGTTTCATAAATGGTATGAGATTGCAACAGGCATGACGAATGGAAAACCAAGTCCTGAAAGAAGTTCTGACAGTCGGTTTTCGTCTGAATCAGTCACATCCAATAATTTTTTGAAATCTTTGCAGTCATTAGAGAAGACACTCAGTTTGTTTTACCTTCATAAGTAGGCACTGAACTGGCATCTGGAGTATTAAGATGCGTCTTTGTGTGTTTTAACTTAATGTTGTTCTGTGGCTGGTGCATTATTATATAAGATAGAGATTATGTAAAAGCAGCAGTGCGTCACCCTCTCTCTCTCTCTTCCTCCGCTGCAGTTTCACCAGGCTGCTGGAGTTTGCAGAAGAGCAGCTGAAAGTCAGCTTCGTATTCCTGTGGTTTTACAAAAACAGAGACGATCGAGGTAAGATCCATCAAATGCAAAAAAAAACCAGTTCACCCAAATCATCCTTCACTCACCATCTTGTCCTTCCAACTATGATTTGCATTCTTGTAGATAATAGAGACCAAGGCTGTTTTTGTATTTGCTTTATTATAAAGCCTTCCAAAGTCAACGGGTAGGATGCCAATGATGTCAAACATCATCTCTTCTTATGTGATCATCATTGGCGTCCATTTTGAAGTGGAATATTTTCATTTGCCTGAAAAATGACAAAATCAGTCTGTTATTCACATGAAGCCAAGAGCACATTCTTTAAAAAGCAAGCTGTACAGGTTTGGAGGGCGGGTGAAAGATTCGACTTATTTTTCGAATTAACCTTTTGAATTAGACAATAAATTGGATTAATCCCACGATTTTGGGTGATTTGGTATTAACTTGTCTGTTGCTAACCGTCGGTGTCTTATTTTGCAGCATCCTTAATGAAGACCTTTCACTACATGGGTTTTGAAGTGGTGAAACCGGGTCACCCGCTGGTGCCGGCCCGACCCGAACTTCTCTTTATGGTCTATTCGATGGACAGCAACAGTTCTGATGAAGAGTGACCATCAACTCCCCCCCAGCCTTCCTCTTTACCCTCTTTGTGATAACATAACCCTGCACCAAAGTGACTTTTAGCCAAGGGCTAAGACGGGGAAGGGCCAGCTAACACGGATTGGTTCAGTTTCTGTTATTATCCCACCGATCAATTCCGATCGGTCGGTTCATTAGCAAGAGTTGGGTTGGTGCTAAACAGAAATTCGGCATATCCTCTGTAATTCACACTGTATATCAAACTGTCTGTACTGTTGTATACTCTACTATGTAGTGGACATACTGAATATAGATAATGGGTTTTATGATTTTTGCAGAAGGGAAATGTTAAATTGATTGTATTATGTTTCCGGTGAAGTCTTTGCATACGGGTGCTGGTGATTCTTTATTTGATTCCAGTTCGGCACAGCTCTCTGTCCTGGATTTATTGTTTGTTAACAGTTTCACTACTTTGACTAGTTAATCATTCAACGTGCTCAAAGGAAACAAGCTGCATAGCTCCTAGCAACTAAGACTGTTTTACTCGTCTCACCCACCGCACATTTAGACCTCCAGACAAACGAGTCTTCAAAAACCCATTAGGATTTACATTCAACTCGGAAGGTTTGAGTTTTCACCTTCCTACTGCAATAGGAATGCTTCAATATAAAGTGCATCATTCCAGACCCCAAGGCACTTGAATCAAGTGTAGTTTATTTAATATTTTTTCAGTTTGGCTGTAAGGTTTGCTTGTGACTCGAGTAGAAATTGGTCAGTTTATTCATTAAAACAACAAGTCAGGCACAAACTCCTACTTCTAGATGCATGAGCATGTTTGCGAGGGAACAGCCAATTCCTGTTTAGATTCTCCTCAGTGGCTTTTACATGTAATTCAAAGGGCCCTGACATCTTCGCTTTCGTTTTTTCCTATAGAGAGTCTTCTATACGAGTCCCATCTTAATGCATCACACCTTTTTCTTCACCATCTTAAAAGCAACCATCAGGAAACAAGAACCAACTCCACCCTTGCCCCTTGGGGACTTTACCGCAAGCACTTTAGGAAAACACATGCGATTTAGCCTGCGATGCATTGTATATCCATTACAGAGAGATATGCTTTGAGCTGCCGAGATGTCTTGCTGTGTTTAGCGAACATAACACACTTGCCAAAGATAATGGTCTCCATTCAAATCTATGGCCTCAAGTTTCATACAGAGATGATACATTTACTACCGTAGCAGCGCCATGAGATAGCAAAATCGGTCCCGTTGCATTTACGGGTATAAGATGCAAAAACATTCCCCAATACGGAGGCCTCCGTTTCTCAGATTTCTGGTGCATTTAGGTGCAATCTGTACCAAATCCTGAACCAATGTTCTGAATCCAGTTCTGTGTACTTAACCAGCAGGATGGTCTTTGGGTTTTGCATGTGTAAATATCACTTACCTTTCCTTATAGCTGTAACAATACGCTTTCAGAGAGTTTCTTTGCTCATACACTTAAAGTTTATTTTTATCTTGAGCAATTGATTTTATTTTGTCTATACTGATTGATTTTTTGTAGTGTAGAATTTTGAGCAAATGAGATATTATCATTTATTGACAATCTACACTTGTATACATTAAACTTTACTTATGTTCAAATAAACGTGGGAAAAACAAAACTTGTTTTTTTTAAACAACCCAATCAAGATAAAAGGCCTCCATATCAAACACAGACCTAAGATGACAGTAATGCTAAGCTATTTAAGTAAAATTGAGGAAAACGTCACAAATAAATGCTTACTGTTAGTTGGTCTGCTAGAAAATTATCTTTCTGATTTCCAGACAACACCTTATGTTTTTGTTTAGATTTTGAGGGAAAAATGTGGTAAAATGGAAAATGTGTCATTCCTCCAAGAAATACACTTGAACAACATGGCCACAAAGCTAATAAATATATAAAGAGTTTGGTTCCAAAACCAGATTTTGATTCTTTTTTTGATTGTGCATTCCAATTAATAACAATCAATCCGCAGGTGGTTTGCTTTAATTTAAGCCTTCATAACTAAAAAAATACAGCTGAGTAGCACAAGAAAAACATGATAATAATAATAAACATGTTTTTTTTTATTTAAGTCTCGTTTTGGAACCAAACTCGTCATATGAGCAATAATGATACAGTCATTCCTACTATTTGGTGCCATTTGAGTCCGTCCCCAGAACATATAGTGTACATTTTATTCAAAATATGATTAAGTTAGTAAATTTTTGTTGCATTAGAAGAAATGTGCTCAAATTACAGTGTGATTTTGTGACTTTTCCAGATTATCTGTCTAGATTCATATAAAAACTGGGCTTGATTCGGTCGTTCTAAAGAGGTGTAAAACACACACATTCAAATTTCTGTGGCATTTTGTAACAACAGACATTTCAAAATGCATCAAAAACTACAAAAAATTCTACTATTTGAAATAATATTTATTTTTAATGTCCTTTCTAATGTTTATATAAACATAAATTCACAAAACCTTTCACTAAAGTACTGATGTTGAGCAGTTGGCCACATACAGTAAAATGAATGGGTCTCTATGGGCCTCTGCTGGTCGAAATGATTATTTCCTAAACTGTGATTCTTTTGTTTTTTTCTAAACACCAAATGGCCAAATTCAACACATAACATCTAGATCAATATCTAAAAACAATTTAAATCAAATTAAGATCAAAATGTATCTGAATTTTTCATAAAAATTTGATATTTTAAAGGTAACCTAATGGTGTAGTTGAGGAATTGAATGGTAAACGGGTACAAAAATCCTTCATATCTCCCAAAACACAGCTTTAATGCATAGATGGGAAGTAAACAAAAAATATATATATTATTTGTATCATTAAAAACGTATATATTTTTTGTAATCACTCCTTTAATTTCTGGGGTCATTTTTACCCCCAAGGAACTCTAACGTGTACAGGAAAATAGTTATAATATTTTATTAAAATACAGTCACACATTTAGGGACATTTTAACCCTTTAAAAATGTAAATATTAACCAATTAATCTTAACACTTGTTATGTCCTGCAACACATTTTGCATGTCACATTTAAAAAATCTGGTAAAAATTATTACATCATAATGTCCTCCTGAATAGGTCCATTTAGTTTTACAAGACCTCTTTCAGCGGAAATTAAAAAATCATAATTTGAGCATTTTGTGGAAAGTAACTACTCTGAAATGGCACATAATTGTAGGAATGACCAATTGTGATGTAATAAAGTATAGGAGAAAAAACAATATAGGGGGCTTTCCCTCAAAACACTTACCTGATGTAGTCCTCATTATTTTGATTGTGGAGATCTGCGGGTCGTTTGTCGATTTCTAGTGTTTTATGTCACGATAATCTCCATTAAAATGTTCTCAACGTAACTGTATTGTCGGGTTATTTGGAGTTCATCGGTAAAACGACGTTTTATCTCTGTGACTGGAATCCGCGCGCGCTTATTCAACACGCGCCAAATCCCGCGAAAACCACCAAGAGTCAGTCAGTATCCGATGTATGCTTATTGAGTCATTTTTAAACATTTATCTTTTACATCCTTCAAAAATGAAATCAAAAATTTTACCCAAATAACATTAGAAGCATATCAATGTACAAATGTCTTGAACTTAACCATTTTGAAACTTACCAGCGTACCAGTATTTGTTTACGACTGGTGCATGCCGATGATGTTGCGCTAACGTTGACGTTGTCGCAGCCTCCGATTCAATAGTTGTCATCATCGTACAGTCTACACGTTTGGCCTATACCCAAGTTTAAATGATCCATGTCGCACAGTGTAATGATCTTTATAGGACTGCAAAAATCCTGCAGTGTATAATCCTGGGCTTTCGATCTTTCCCACTTAAAAATCTTGCAGAACATAATCAACGCAGAAATAACACAAACTGTCACATTTATTTTTTTGTTTTGTCTTTAATAAAGAAAAGAACAGATTGACAGACAGAAAATGATTTCTCTATGAATCCCAGAGGGGCTTTGCGATTTAATAGAAAAGAAGTGCAATGGTTTTTATTTGTCTTTCTCCTTCTGTTCCTTATCTTTCTTGTCTTTCTCTGCTTTGGCTTCTTCTGCTTCGTGTTTCTTGATCAGCTCTTCCACCTCTTTCTGCTTCAGAACTTTGATTCTGGTTTTGCCGTTTTCTCGTGTTAGTGTGGCGATCTCCACTGCACAGATGAGAAAATATAACAAAATATAGAACTTAATTTGTTTTTTCTGAACAGGCTCAGATGGGTTGTGGGTCTTGTATGTGGTGTCATGGTCATAAATAATGCAAAACTCTGCTCTATGCCAGAGTATCTTAATCCACTGGCACCGCATCTGCATGCTAAAACATTTATTCCCTCATGCCAAACACACACACACACCTTTCTCTGCAGACAGCTTGCTGACGTCCATGGTCTTATTGAGCACTTTGACGGCGAGAGCGAGGGCAGCTGATAGAGTCATCTCTCCCTCTTTATAGTCCTGCTTCAGCATCGACACAGCAGCCTGCAACACACACAGACACACTTTAAAGGGGACATATCATGAAAATCTGACTTTTCCCATGTTCAAGTGCTATAATTGGGTCCCCAGTGCTTCTATCAACTAGGAAAATGTGAAAAAGATCAAGCCGGTAACTTAGTTTTGGTAAACCATTCTCTGCAAGCAGGTGAAAAAATAGGTCATTAAAGGTCATTTGGCTCCCCTTGTGATGTCAGAAGGGGATAATACCACCCCTTAATCTGCACTATCCAACCACAGCACTGCCATTTATTGCAGAGATCAGCTCATTTGCATTTTAAAGGACACACCCAAAAACAGCACATTTTTGCTCAAACCTACAAAGTGTCAATTTTAACATGTTATAATAATTGATCTATATGATATTTTTAGCTAAAACATCTCATATGTACTCTGGGGACACTGAAGATTTATTTAACATCTTAAAAAAAGTCTTGTGAAATGTGTATTCAGAGAAAAGCTTACATTTCAAAGATCACAACACAATCATGAATAGACAAAAAATTATAATGAGGACGTTAGCGCCATCAGGAGCACAAAAATATTATTACGGTGCACCAGTAGTGGAAAGCATTGTCCAAATTGTGAATATTCGTTTTGGGCCACTACTTTATTTTTTTGGGACATTTTGCCTTTATTTGACAGAGGTGTATATGAGAGGAAAGGAAAGTACAGGGGTATGGGATCGGCAAAGGACCTCGAGCCGGGAATCGAACTCAGGTTGCCATATGACAGAGCATTGCCCACTACACCACTGGCTCTGACGGGCCACTAATTTTTTATGATAAAAACTTTATTAAACTTTCCAAAGAAATATAAAACTAGTATTGAATTAAACAATCAAGTTTAATAGTTTTTAACTTATTCACTAAAGCAATATAGACGGTTTCATCCGGCGCACGTGCAGTGACGCCATACACGTCTGGATCCGAACTTTACTTCCGGTTTCGTTTTACTTAATGGTCTGACTAGTTGCTAAACTGATCTCTTGAACAAATGCCTCATCGAAAATAACAAATGTTTTGGTTTCCTAGGTAATCTATGTGTTTTTTTTTGTTATATAAACTACGTTTAAAGAACTTTGTTGTTATTTATTCTTACTTGAGTTTACCGGAAGTTATTTGCTATAGTATAGTTTCCAGATTAAATGTCTGTTCTTCGGCTGGGATTTTGTGATATCGTTTTCTAAATAAATGTGACGTGTAGTCCATTGCAATTTATATGTTTTTCATCTTCATGACGCATTTTTGATTGATGCGACTTTTACTCTGGAGCCTAATATAAATAAGGCCTAGTCTAACCTAAACCCTGTCCGGGAAACGCGCCATGATGTTGCATTAGGTGCAAATTCAATTGAACTTTTAATAATCACTCAAATCCAAGTACTCCACTCACTGCGCTGTTGTTGCCGATACACGTGGCTTTCCAACCTCCGTAGTTTCCACTGGGATCACTCTGGTAGAGCTGAAATCCATAATGTTTGTCCCACCCCATATACAGCAAAGAAACACCGAATGGCCTCTTACCTGATAAAACAAAGAGCTTTAACAGGAGCATTAACATTGTTAACAGGTTATGATTTTTAATTCACTGTTGTACCTCCAAACTGTGTGTATGCCTGTTTGATGTCACACAGGGCTGTAACCAACTGCTCGCAGGGAATGGGTTCCTGATATTGTAGGAGATACCTGCACACAAACACACACGTTAAAAATGTAAAGATTAGTCGGGGTCTCATCAACATGGGTTGTGAACAAGGTGTCACTCACCTCTGTGCGATCAGTCTCAGTTCGTTCGTGAGCACGTTGGCGTCTGATGTAATTCCGGCTACGCTGCACGCCATGTCGCTGGATTATAAAATGAATGACACACATTTGGTGTTAGTCAACTCTTACAATACTAAAGCTATGTATTTAAAAAAATCTAATTCATCATGCCTTGACTCAAATGTGCAGATCATTACTCACTCATTGAGTTTGTAAATCTTCTCCGAGAAGAAAACCTCATCCAGAAGTTTATGGATGTTCCTCCTTTCTGCCGCCAGAAGCACACCATCATTGGCTAAAATGCCCAGACAGGTGCCAGCGTGACCGATAGCCTCCATGGCATATTCTACCTGATACAACCGGCCTGCAATAACACAACACACATACTGACGTCATCATTCATATATACATGAGTAATGCATAATAAAATCATATATATGAATGTAGGCTCTTACCCTCTGGAGAGAAGATGGTCGTTCTAGAGTCATATCTTCGAGACTATACATACACACACATGTACAAATAAAGAATAAGTTCAGCATTGTATATGAATAAAATACATAAAAAGAAGATTCATCGTAATGCAATGCTCACCATTGTGTGCTTTAATAATAAAAAAAATCCTGCAAAAATGAGGGAAAAATGCACAATAGATGAGTAACAAAATATACCTGGATGTAAATATGATCAATAACAGAAATTGTGCCGCTGTCATTACCTATAACCCAAAAGCTACAAAATGAAACAGAAACTAGCAAAACACAACAAAGCCACTCACAAAGACACGCACTTTTAGAAAAACACAACGATTTTAAATGAAAAAGAAAAAGGAAATGAAGTACAAATGTGAGTTTTAAAGCTGCTTTCAGTTTCTCCTGTATGAATGTGTTTAGCTTTAGCATTAGCATCTGCATAACAGCATGAAGCAGCAACTTTTCACTGGATATAAAATATCCTTCACACAATTAAACCCACAGCAGCTTTGCTTCTTAACTATTCACGGAAACATCCACATTGATGTGTACATCACGTATAGGATGTAAAATGTAATAAAATAGTGATATTTTCATACCTAAAGTCTGCGCTCGCGCTGTCTGTTCACTGAGGGGACTTGCAAAGAATCTCACTACACCGGGAAGCGCGTCCACTCTGCATTGACGTCAGCCGCGCGTCACGTGTGTTCAGACCGCGCGGTGATTGGCTAATCTTCTCTTTCTGGTTAGCAGTATTAAAGCTGATTATTATTATTATTTCAAGTACTAAAAGAACAAAACATAAATAACTTTAACGAAAGGGTCCCATTATTGGGCGGTCAAGTCCAAGTTGTGCTTATTCTAAGCCCACGAGTTGCAATTTTAAATTCGCTAGACATTTCATTTGAATGGATTTATCAGACGCAGAATTTCGCTCTTAAAAGTGACCCGAATGATCTCGTTCCTTTATATCGTGACATTAATATAGTTATACACTTTATTTTAAATTGACAACAATTTTTACAATTTTATATTTAGTTATTATCGTTGGTGTGATCAGGTTTTAATTGAATGTCAAGATCATTACACAACTAACACTATTTTTAAAACTAATTCTACTTTTGTTTCACTTTGCCTTACAACACGCATTCAAACACGCATTCAAACAAAGGTTAGCGCTGAGGATTAAGATATTTTTTCATTCACACTGTACCTTTGGGGCTGATGGGAGTGGGAGAGCTGGACTAAATATGATTTTCTAGGCAAAAAAAGCATAGCTGCTCACTTCCACAGCGCCCCCAGAGTACGGGAGGACCAATAACAGACGTGGACACACCACTGACAAAAGCCTCTTATTTAAAAAATAAAATACATATAATTTTAATTAAATTAAGCCAAATGTATTCATTATTGCATCTTAAAGTTGCCAAAAAAATTAAAGGAAAACTGTAATTTGTTTTGGAATATTTGTGGTATTTTTTATTTTGGACTTATTTGTGAGCTTCATTCTTTTTATTTAATATTTGTGCCCTCATAATCTTTAATCAAAAATGCAAATCTCCTCCCCTCCTTAAAACGATCTCTCTTTTACTTCCGGTCATATGGTATGGCAGGTTGGCGGGATCCGGGAGAAAATCGCTGCATTAGCAATAGGGATGCTTAACGATTAATCGTGATTAATCGTTAGCAGAATAAAAGTTTTTGTTTACATCATATATGTGTGTGAACTGTGTATAATAACTTTGTATAAATAAATGTACACACATGCATGTATATGTTTTAGAAATGTATACATGTGTATATACACTTGTATATTTATGTATAATTTATATTATATATAAATATAAACACTTAATATATACATTTTTTTTCTTAAAATTATACATGAATGTGTTCATATTTATATATATACATATTTATTATACACAGTTTACACACATATGTGATGTAAACAAAAACTTTTATTCTGCTAACGATTAATCGCGATTAATTGTTTAGCATCTCTAATTAGCAATTAGCAACACGACCCAACTTTAAAAGATTCCAATAAGATTTCAATGGACAAATTCAAATCCAGCCCTGCCTTATTTCATTTCAGAAGCCGGTTTCACTCAGAAAAATGGCACCATGTGAAAATAAGGCAATCGTTACTTACGTGTCGCGGCGACTTTAAGATTCTAAAAACAAAGTTTAAAAACCTTGAATTGACAAGTGAAAAAAATGCAAACTCCACATGCTTAAGTCAATGTTTATTAAAAATTATTTACAATAACAGCATAATCTAACAATGATTTTTTTATTCTACTGCATCAATCACTCCAGCACTTATGAGTTGCATATGGACTTCACATAGAGAATATAAATGCAGCCAAACATCGCAAAACAGCGTGTCAGTTTCTCCTTGAAGGCGAACAGCACTGTTAAAAAAAAATACCAAAACAAACCAGCCTTCATTTAGATCTCTAATGTGTTAAGTGACTCAAAATGCTGTTGATGAAAATCAAATAAACATATCCTGATGATCATGTTTGTAGACAAAAGTCTTGGACCTTGTCAGACGTTGTCCTAAAAAGAGAAACTTCGGACTTCCTTTGATATTTTTACATCATTGTTAATCACAATGTTAGACAAGGGATGACCAGAATAAATAAAGTGACACTTCACTGGATCGGATCAAAACTAGTGCTTTTTCTTTGTGATGGTAAGATGAACCTTCATAAAGAAGAGAGATGTTAAGTAACAGTATGCCTGGACGTCGCTGTATACATGAGCACTTTCACTTTTAATGTGCTTGTGTCAAAATCAGCACCGTAAGGGAGCAACAAAGCCTCTTCTCAGATCAGTGACTGTGAAAACACAGCTTTGGAGAAAAACGCTGGACATTTGTTTTTAAGTGCTAAAGGAGGAGGTCCTCCTGGAATGGAGGATTTGGCGAACCGGAGGCACAGCTTACAGAGTTCAAACACCTCCTGAAGGCCTCTAAGTGGCGCTGTGCTAACCCAAGGTCCATGGTGTGTTTCTAATTTCTTACGTTATGGCAACAGGGATCGAGCCACGTACTTCAGGATGCCCCCGTGTCGGAAAAACTCAACGTCCATCTCGTTCTCAAACAGAGAAACCACGCTGAAACTCTTGCCCGTGCTCGTCTGAAAACACAAAAAGATTATGAGCTCATTCAAACAGTGAGGTGTAATTATGAGATTAGGACTGAATTAGCAGCTTTCGGGAATTTAAAATAATTGTGATGAATAGCATTTGTTGAAGTTAACATGATAAATCTCTAAAGACAAGAGATTTTGAGTGCACTTAGTTTTAATTAATTCATTTTCCCCGGTATATAAAAGTTAAAATATTTATCTTTACAAATGCACTTGAATTCTTTATTGTGTATATTTAAGGTTGGCCGTGACAGTTCTGTATAGACCATTTCAAAAGATGTAAACAACACTGTTCCAGTTCCAGAAACACTTCCTGTTTTAGTTTGTGACTTTTTTCACATACATCATTATCTTGAAGATGTTTGTTTAACTTTTTGATTCAGTTCTATATGTTCTGTTGGTTGTAATTTATCCCAACGTTTATCTAGTGTTAAAAAACTGAAACAGGAAGTGCTTCTGGACCAGTGTTGTTTACATCTTTTGAAAAGGTCTATTATCAAATCATGCTGACCTGAGGCAGTTGTTGCTTTACCTGTACTGTGATCATCTGTCCCGGCGTGAGCTCCTGAGGGAAGCTGATGGTGAATCGCTCTTTCCCACACAGTTCCAGCGAGTCTGCGTTTTCTCCGGGCATGAACCGCAGCGGAGCGATGCCCATTCCCACCAGATGATTCTTGTGCATCTTCTGAAAGCTCTCCGCAATCACAGCGCGCACACCCTGAACACACACATACAAATATTATGATTAAAACTTATGTTTGGGTTTTGAGCAAAGATCAGTTGTTTTTTTCCACCATTGATGAGTTATCTTGTAGATCAAGACAACGCTTCCTCTTTTATGCACTAGGTGGCGCTCTTACCCAACTTACAAACACTGAAACATCTACAGAACCAAAAAACAGTAAAACTCTGTATATGTTTAAGGGGTGACCCCGAATAATCAAAGATTCGATGCTTCGATAGGAGAAGCTTGATTCGACTACCAATCTTACAGTCGAATCGTTGAAGATGTGTAATGAAATTCGGATAATTTAGTTTTGGATGTATAAAGGTGCACATTATCTGATTTCACATATATACAGCGTATAATCATATTGATATACAAAAAATATGTGAAGAAGTAGCTTTCAATAAATATTGCGTGAAAAACATAAATAAGTGTGCGTGAATAAATCTTTGTGTGATGTTCTGTATAATGTCGGGCTTAAAATGTTATGAGAAATCATTTTAACAAATGTTTATACACATTAGGGCTGGAAACTAGTCGATTACGTCGATTTGCCGGAAATGCGCCGATTTTTTTACCCAGCCCTAACACACACACACACACACACACACACACACACACACACACACACACACACACACACACACACACACACACACACACAATATTCGACTAAAGAAAGATTCGACAATTCTGGTTCAAATATGTAAATCCTCAGACGGGGACAGCCAAAGTAAGTTTTGATCATCATTCTGAATCTGATCTCTAACAAAAAACTTTTGTATTTTTGAAGAAACCTACCCATATTTGAGAGGTGATAAATAAAGAAATGATGATAGAATGAAACTTTTTTTTTGAAAGCAGAGGATCAGTTCTTTCATTTGATATATTGTATGTTTATAGACGGTTTCATCGGACGCACGTGCAGTGACGCGATACTCTTCTGGTCCGAACTTTACTTCCGGTTTCAGTTTTTTTAATGATCTGACTAGTTGCTAAACTGAACTCTTGAACAAATACCTCATAGAAAATAACAAATGTTTTCCTAGGTAATCTACGTGTTGTTTAGTTTGCTTGGTAAATAAATAAACTTAGTTTAAAGTACTCTGTTGCTATTTATTCTTAGCACAATATTAAAGATATTAAAAATACATGGCACTCCTAAAACTGAACATATCCAAAACAAAGTTAGATATTAAGCGGTGAGTATGTGAAATATGTGGGTATAATGAATAATTTTATTGTTTTCCTCACTGTTGTAAGTCGGATTAAAGTGGATAAACTTTAAATAAAAGCGCCTGGTAAACACTTCCTAAATGAATGAATAGAAGCAGTGGATTATGGTACAGTACCAGTAAATAAGGTCCTTTAGCAGCCCAGTCACGTGAGCTACCAGAGCCGTACTCTTTTCCTGCCAGGATGATGACGGGAACTCCGTCTCTCTGATAGCGCTCAGCAGCTTCAAACACATCCATCTGCGACAGAACAACACACGAAACATGAACCCAGCATCTTTTCTCAAAGCTCATATCACGTTCACACAGATTGGGTCTCTTCACGTACTGTCTGTCCCGTTGGAATGTGCAGTGTTTTGGGTCCGGTCTTCCCGATGAGGCGGTTTTGAAGCTTTATGCTGGCGAATGTTCCTCGAGTCATGACGGCATCGTTTCCTCTCCGTGCGCCGTAGGAATTAAACTCACGAGGGGTCAAACTGAAAAAATTTAGTAAAGGACACATATACATATAAACAGATACATTTACAAAAATAGTATTGAGGGACAAAAAAGTCTATAAATGGTCTCACCGTTTGCTCTGAAGGTATTTGGCGGCAGCGCTGACTCTAGCAATGCTGCCAGCTGGAGAGATGTGATCAGTTGTTACTTTATCACCCAAAAAGAGCAGGGCGTGAGCACCGTCAATGGATTGAGGAGCGCTTACTTCTTTAGACTGAGAAGGAGAGAGAAAATGGATGTTGGTACTGAAGCGGTGATTCCCAAAAAGATCTGGAACAGGGTAACACTCACCAGTTTGCTGAAGAAGGATGGACAGCGGAGGTAGGTGGATTTGGGATCCCACGGAAAGAGGGAAGATTTGGCCGACTCTAAACTGTTCCAGAACGCATTTCCTTTCTGCAAATAAAAAAAAACATTTGTCTTAGATGTAAACTGATTGTTTATGATGCTCTGTAAAGAATAATGACTTCCTCTCACCTCCACCCGGCTTCTCAGCTCTTTGAACATGGAGGCGATGACGACGTTCTCCTCCGTGTGTTGCACTTCCTCTTTAGATGGCCAGATATCCCTCAGAAACACCTCATTTCCCTCCGAGTTTACACCTAGCGGTTCTTTCTCCAGGTTAATGCTGACTGTACCTGCGATTGCGTACGCAACCACCAGCGGGGGCGAGGCCAAATAATTTGCCCGTACGCAGTCGCACAGGCGTCCTTCTAAATGCCTGTTTCCAGAAAGCACGCCACACGCCACCAAATCCCCCTGTGAACGGCAACAGTTCAGATTAATACGCAGAAGACTAGATATAAAGAAAGAGAGATAGGAGCACTTCTTCACCTGCTTGATGGCATCTACCACACTTTCAGGTAAAGGTGCTGTGTTACCCACACACGTGGCACATCCATAACCAACCACCTCGAACCTGTAACGCATTAACATTTTTGTTGGTTATAAGAACACTTAATAGTAACCGGCGTGTATGTTTACATGTATGCCATGCATACCCAAGTTTCCTGAGGGAGGGCAGGACTCCGCTTGTGTTCAGGTAATGTGTGACCGTTCCACTTCCAGGCACCAGACTCGTCCTGATATACGGTTTGACTGACAGACCAGCCTCAACCGCTTTCTTTGCCAGCAGACCTGAACCAAACACACAAATACGTTTTTTTTACAGTGTCTAGATTGTGACGATAGCTTAGATTTTGCGCGTGTTGATGTTTCACCTGCGGCAAGCATGACAGACGGATTGCAGTTATTGGTGCAGCTGATGATGGCAGCGATGACCAAGGAGCCGTGCGCGAGATTGTACTCCGCCCCATCGTGCAGGAAAGGGATCTGGATTCCCTGTTTGTCTTTGGATATGTGGAAGCCCTTAAAACCCACCTGTGCATAGACATGGATAAAACAAAACTGATGTGCAATGTGCAAATTGGACATGTGTGCAGGTGTGCACTCACCTTCTCGTTCAGGCAGTTTATGAAGTCTTCCTTCATGCAGGACACGGCCACTCTGTCCTGCGGCCGTTTGGGTCCGCTGACGTGAGGCACAATGGAACTCAGGTTCATCTCAATGACCTACGACACCAACGACATTGACTCTTTGTAAAAATGTTAAACATATCCGCCCATTTCGATGACTTTTAATGAACCACACCTCAGAATACTGCGGCTCTTCTGATTGGTCATCGTAGCTTCTAAAGAGTTTCACAGCCTTTAGATAGTCTCCTAAAAGAGCAAGCTTTTCCTCACTGCAGACTGTCAGGAAAACAAAACATTTTATAGTTACATAATACACTAACTAAAACTTAAGCTATATCATGTAGCGTACGCAAGATGGTACGTACTGGTATGTTTAAAGTGCTGCAGGGTGATGTCATCCACAGGAAAGAAGCTCACGGTGGCATTGTATTCCGGGCACATGTTAGCGATCGTGTTCCGGTCAGGAGCTGAGAGCTGTGACACACCGGCCCCAAAGAACTCCACAAACTTCCCACCAATTCCAGCTTGACGCAAGTGCTGAGAAACAAAGATCCGACAGACTGTTAATAAATATTTTGCATATAGTGATGATTCACACTGCAATCTCCCCAAAAAAGGTCCCACTCCTTTAATACCTTTAAACATTAACTTTAAGTAAAGTTTAAAATTCCCTGACTTTCATTGACTAAGAAGCTGAATTTCCATGACCTGCGTTCGGGATGTCGTGAGCCTGGATTATGGAGTGTAGACTGTGAACTGTTAAAATTGTAGTCAGCAGAGGCTTGGACCAGGAAATGGTATTCCGTACGTCACAAGTGGATTACATTTTGATAAATGCAACAAACAAAAATTCCTGATATTCCATGATTTGAACAAAAAATATAAAATTCCCTGACTTTCAATGTCTGGAAAAGACCTTTAAAAATTCCATGATATTCCAGAAATTCCATGACCCGTGCAGTAGCTAATCATCTTTCTATCTGTAATATCGTAACCCACTAGAAGAGCTTGATGTACCTTTGTGATTCCCAGGACAACGTCGATGGATGTGGTGAGGGGATTTATAGATCCCACAAGTTTACAGCCCACAACTTCGGGTAAAGTCAAAGTCACTGGTTGACCTAACATGACTGCCTCTGATTCAATTCCTCCAACTCCTGACAGAGAAAGAGAGAGATAAAGTTATAGGTATTCACCATAATCGATATAAACCAGATAAAAGGAGCTATAGATGTATGCTCACCCCAGCCTAGAATGCCGAGACCGTTGATCATGGTGGTGTGAGAGTCTGTTCCCACTACGCTGTCTGGATAAATAAACCCCTCCCCCTCCTGTACCACCCGACACAGGTACTCCAAGTTCACCTGATGCACCGCACCGATGTCTGGAGGAACCACGTTGACATTTTTAAAGGCTTTTGAACACCACTAGAGAGAAGAAAAGCACAGCAAGATGAAATCCAATTCTTTTTTACTTTCGTAATAAATGTGTCTGGTGTTTTTAACTCTTTCCCCGCCATTGACGAGATTTCTCGTCAATTAAGAGAAAACGCTTCCCCGCCAATGACGAGATATTCCGTCTTTCCGCAATACCGCTATTATCCACCAGGTGGCGCCCTTCCGCAACTTTTTAAAACCGGAAGTATTGCCCTATGCCAAGCTGCTGCATGTCCGTGTCTGTTTTAAAGATCGCTCTGAATGGGATCTCTATGAAAAGTCCGTCATAAAAATGGAATTATTTCTGCTTTTTGCTCAAAATATGGTGTTTTTGCAAAAACCTACCCATATTCAAAAGCTGATTGCAAAAGAACCACTAAAGGTAGGATGAAACGGTTTTTTTTGTTTGAAAGCAGAGGGTCTGTTCTTTCATTTGGTATATTGTATGTTTATATATTTAAAGAAGAACATTTTCTGGAAGGCATTAAACTTTGGTGAAAATCATGAAAAACGCTGGCGCTGGCTGGCAACTTTTTTTAAAAACGCTGGCGGTGAAAGAGTTAAGCACAATTGTCTGTTTATTCCTCAGGGACCATAGAAGACGAGATTTGTTCACTGCACCAAACAAAAAACTGGACACAAGCTCATATATTTATATATGTCTGTTAATATTTTCTGTTAATCTTTATACAGGACCATACTAAAGTTTTCTAATGCTAACTTAGTGTGACAATGTAAATATGTAGCCTATAGTATATATTGCAAGATGATATTATCTAATTAAACAGTAAACAAAATATATAATAGCTTTCAAATTTGCGTTATTGTTTGCAGCTTATTATTGCATGGATCACACAAGACTATTGTTTAACATATAAATTACCTTCTCAACATAATGATCATATTAAAACGTGTCTTCTCTACCTAGATTTACTAGAGACGGATTGTGAAACAGAAGATTGTGTGTGTCACTGATTAAATCAAACAACCGATCACAGGTGCGAGGATTCCCGTCATTGTCCCGCCCCCACAGTCCCAAAGTCATCTTGATCGAGCAAGTACGTGTGGTGCAGCTGTGAGCGCATAGAGAAAGTCGATCGAGCGCTCATCCCAGCCTTTACTTTATCATCCCAGCCTTTTTACTTAACTTTTTACTTTGCTCGCGTGACTTTGAACAGAGGTGCGCTCTTGGGAGGACGTTTTTCAGCACGCAATTAGTGTTCTGTGAACACGCGAGAATGCTTTACCGCGCGCGAATAGTGTTCTGCGCGCTCGCTAAAATGCTTTTCCGAACATGGATAGTGTTCTGCGCTCGTATCTATCGCACGCGCGTGGTTTTTGTGCACGCGAGTTTTGTGTCTGAATTAACAGCATATAAATCTATTGATCATTTGAAAAATTAAGACCTCCGTGAAAAATTCAAGACTTTGAGGTGAAATTCAATACCTTTTAAGGCCTTAATATGGGAAAATGAAATTCAATACTTTTTCAAGACTTTTAAGACTCCGCGGGTACCCTGTTCCTATATGGTTTTAACCAGCATGCACATTTATAGCAGTTTTACAGAAAACATATTAATACAGGAAATATATATTTTTTCTTTATCATTCACCAAAATGTGATAACCTTTTCTAACTAATAATTGTTCCTTTTTCTGATATAATTCAATATAAGTTTAAAAATACAAGAAATGGTTATTTCAAGTCTTTTTCTACTTGTGTTAAATTGCAAAAGTTAAATGCTACATCAATATAAATCGTAGAAACATAAATAATATATTCATCACAAGACATTCAGGGTTGCCAGGTTTGCATAATAGAACCAGCCCAATAGTCAGTCAATACTAGCCTAATGTTCCTCTTTCTCAACTGGCAGAGCATTATACGAGTAACACAAAAGGTCAAAAGGTTCAATCCCAGGGAACTAACAAACTGATAAAATGCCACCCTGTAATGCACTGCTAAGCTTTGGATAAAAGTGTCTCCCAGATGTTTAAAAATAAAATATGCCATATCTAAAATATATATTAAACAGTCAATTTTGCATAAACATAATAATAAAATAAAAAAATCACTGTAAGGCATTATTCAGATGGGATAAGTTTTCCAAACAACCTACGAGTTTCACTGTGTCCCCCATGACGTATGTGATTTAATGTACCGAACTAAAATTCACAGGCTATTCCACAGATGGGAGGGTCTGTTTCGTGTTTGGGCATTGCAGAAGATCACATGCTCTGGATACGCGCATTCGTGATGTTTAAAATTTGGCAATGTTTTGAAACTTAAGTCCCCACAGGATCTCTTTAATATTTTTGGTCAATTTGCACAGGATTATAAATCTCAGTAAAATATTCAGAAATGGGAGAGGTAACTCGGAGGGGGAGGAGTCAGGAGTGATGATGTTACTGCGCGCCGAGGTCGAAGTGCTGCAAACTAACCCCGGATTTCACCCGACTGCGAAATGCCTGCAGCCAGGGGCGGAGCCAATCTGTTTCCTTTCAAGTCAATGGCTGTGTCACAATTCAAAGGCTGCGACCTTGTAAGGACGTATTTTAAGACCGATTGCGTCACAGCAGCGCGACTTGAGGCTGGTAAGGCCGTCCCAATTCAAAGGATGCTTAGAATGAAGCCTCAAAATGCGTCCTCATTTCTCCGCGCTTTTAAGGATAGAATGAATGGATCCTTAACAGCCGAGGATATCCCAAGAGTCATTGCGCGTCTGCAACGGCTGAATATAATGGGTGGATATTCTAAAATAAACAATTAAAACCTTTATTAAATAAAAGTGTATTTATCAGAAAACATTTTTTCTTGTCACTGTTTTAGTATTATAAGTTATGTTTTGTGTTAATATTATTTGTTTATGTTGCGTATATTTCTAAGGTTGATTAATTTGATATACTGTTGAATAGTTTGAAACTACATCAACGTGTCAAATTTCTAAAATAAATTAATATTTTTCTGATTTCATATTTATTTTAATAAGTCAGAAACGTCCGCTGTGTCCTGCTGACAGGCGCATGCAGCGGGTGACGCCAATTATGAGTCCACCGAAGGTTAATCTGTCTCATTTCAGTTCTCTTCGCGAACTTCTGAAGCTTCCACCTTGATAGACCGAGTGCTCACCTTATGCTTATAAGGTTGCAGCCCTTGAATTGGGACACAGCTAATGTGTGCATTTCCACTGCGTTCCGAATCGACTATATCGCGTGATCATACCTGAATTCGTGAGATCTAGTATTGTGATCTGGTCTGGTCCAGCAAAACGTCATAATTTAACATCATAATGGGCGGAGACAGAACTAGATATTGCGCGATCATCACGTGAATTTGCGAGACCTCACTGGTCCTCCTCACTTCAGCACGCAGCCGCTCTGCAACAAATACAGAACCGGTGGGTATTGGCAGATGGCGGAGTGCGTAGCTGTAATGCAGTGGAGCTGCACAAAGTACAACATCAGGGTTTCCCGTAGCACATTTCAGTTCGGGCGGCCCGCCTAAGCTGGGAAACCCTACGGCCTTAACTAGGTCGTCCAAAAAAAGTATAATCATTTCAATGCACAAAAGGCCGTCAAGTGCATCTCGGACAATTGCGCGTACGCGCTTACACCGTGAGTGGGCACGCACCTCACAAGGATGAAATGAGAAAGACCTGGTCTGGACCGTCACTGTCTGGAGGATAACTAGCCAGTTGATACAACATCTCGGAGAATAGAGCGGACGCACTTCACACCACACAGCGTAATGAGATAAAGACCTGGTCCGTCATGTCTGGAGGATAGCCAGTTGATAAAACAAATGTCCGTGAGAACTGTAAGTGGACTTATGTTTTGGGTTTATTTAAGCCTGTTTTTGTATTAGTCTATAGTTCAAATTTAAAGTAAATTAGCTGGTGATTTTTTGTTTGAGCAACCTGCTAGCTAGGTTTCACGTGCCTGTTGATTAGATATAATTTTTGAGTGCTCTTGCTCACTTTATTTACCGGTATGTGCATTATTTACATGCTACAGTAGTTACACAGTAGTTACAGATAATGTCATTAATAGTGGGAAATAATCAGTTTTTTCCATTTTTGTACAATCTATAATCGTTCTCCAGATGTTCTACAACATTTGCTTTAGTTTGTGATTATTAACCCTTTAGTTTCACTTCATCAAGCAGCTATTTCAGTTAGAGGTAAAAATATTGATTGTATTGCCACGCCCTTGGCCCCAACCCTAGCACCTTAACTAACAAATTTTCTGCGAGAAACACTGAATATACGCGTGTTAGTACGACCTTACGGCAGATCACGTTGACCAAAACATGAAAAGAACCATGTACAGCTGATGAACTAAATTCTTTCAATTTTCAATAACCCCTTAAAACTCTAGTGTAAAAAAACAAAAAGCTAAACATGCCACATATTTTTGGAAAGCTGAAATTCTTGTGATTTGAATGATGTAAACCGTTTAACGATGCAATCAACACAGCAGGTAAAATTTGTGTCCTTTTTAGCCTTTTTACAGGAACTCCAAGGGAATAAACCGCAGATTTGGAAACACAGGGTGAAATCTCACCTTAAAGAACTGCAGTCTCTCTTTATTTCTGTTCAGCTCTATTTCTTGGTTCTTAAGCATCGTCTCAGGCCTGTGGGTGTCAAAAAAAAAAAAACGTGTCAAAAGAGAATGTAAACAATAGAAGGGAGTAAATACTGTGTGTGTGTGTTTGCGTAAGGTGTAGCCGTACTCTGATACAGGCTGCAGGTGGAAGGGGCACAGCAGTGGTGTGTTCTCTATCTGTACGGCTGGGGTTCGGCCACTGGGGGCGTCTGAGCATGCTGCTTTACTGCAACCGCGCCCTTGACCCCCACACTGACTGCTGCTGCTACCCCCACGAGGCCGACCTGGGAGAGATTTGGCAGCGGACCCATGACTGTCGTCCACGGGGGTGGGAGGGCTCTGGATGGCACTGAGAAACAGGTAGGGCACTTTTTAGTATGTTTACACTGTGTAGTGTCACGTGACTTTTTATCATAAATTGGTACCTATAAAACAGTGAAAACATGTTATTGTCATGCCTGTTTAAGACGAGGTGACAGACACGGAGAGTGAAGACTTACATACTAAGCTATCCACAATACATCACCACCACCATAATAACTGTGTGCGTTACAAGACCTAAACAATTATTAAAGGCTCTTATAGTACTTTATGTTCATACTGTGATTATTGGGTTTTAAGACATAAGTGCTGTTTTATTCTTTCCTTCATCCCTTGAGAGATAAGACTCAGAGTTCACTCTCACCATTTGCTGTAGTCGATCTGCAGTGAGTGATCGACGATGAGGTCCGTAGGGCATTTAGGGTTTACGAGGCTCGGATCGACCCCTTGTTTAGCTAAAGCATCCCTCATGGCGGCCAGATCCACCATAGCAGGGATACCCCTAAAAACACACAGAAATAATTCAGTACACACTCAACACTATAAACAAGCCCAGTAGACACAACCATGTGACTCACGTGAAATCCTGCAGCAGAACCCTCGCAGGTAAGAACGGAACCTCGGCTTGGTTCTGCTGCTTCTGCCAGTCCAGAATACTGGAGACATCTTCTTTCTTCACATAAAACCCATCACACTTTCGAATCGCAGCCTCCAGCAGAACCCGCATACAGAATGGGAGTTTTTCTGTAGCATGAGAGACGCTTAGTGTTTTATATATATTTATACCATGGGGCTGTTAAATGCTTCATTGTGATTGGCTGAGAAATGTTTTACAGGAAAGTATTATTGTTCAGTACATGCACACCTATGAAGTAGTTCCAGGTAACACATTACCACCAGTGGCGGCCCGTTAGTGCTCTTTCAAGGGGCACAAATTCAAAATATGTGTTCGGAGTGTCGTGTGTGTTGCTCGTGTTTTCGAAATATGTGTTTGATGCGTCAAGTGAACCTATGTGCATCACGTGTTTTGTCAAAATAAGTGCCTGCTGCACACACGTCAACACCGTTTATGATAAAAGAGACGCTCACGTTCACAAAATACACGCAAGGTTGATTAAGCATGAGATTATGCAAGTATCTGGCAAACACGAGTGTCTTTTTTACATAAACCCTTTAGATGTCTGCAGCAGGCACTTATTTTGACGTAATGCACATGGGTTCACTCGACACGTCGAACACATATTTTGAAATAACGAAACACACACATGACGGGCTACATACATGTTGTGACCAACTTCGCATCATGTACCCACGGAAAAAAAAAGAAATCACCGGCCGCCACTGGTTACCACCTCGGGTATCTAAGCCTTGCTGAGTTTGATATCTTTATCCCGTACATGTCACCCTTGCCATTTTTTAAGCATGATTTCCTGTTAGACTGTGGTCAAGTTGTTTTTTGACAATTAAAGTTTCTCAAACTCACCATATCTGACATCATCAAGCATCTGTGGGTTGAAAAATCTTCGCTCTTCATATTGTTCCCCCCGAAGTGTGTCGATCAAATGCCCAAATGGATGCTCTGTATAAAACAGTGAGTGTTAAATTAAAAAATACTGAATTCGCTAATAGATGGATCTAATTTTGACAGGAAATAGATGCAGTATGTGTCTGAATGGCTCAATATAACAACGTTCAATTATCTTATTTGTATTTAGACTTGGCTATGACCATGCACCTGCTATGACTGAACAGAACTGGCCCAGATTACAACAGAAAGACAGACTGCTCACTAAACACTAAACAGTCTCTGTTCAAAGCTTGTTGGCCTTCAAATCTTTCCTTTTTAAGTTCCCAGCAGCACACAGAAGCCATAGCTATAAACGGAAGACAAACATAACCAAAGCACTGAGACCACGAACAGTTCAATGGGTTCCCATGAAATCATGTTTTGAATTTTTTATTTATTCTTATTAACACCATTCGAGCATCTATGGCTATATTCATGGTGAGAACCGGTTAATCCACACACATATTGATGCATAGACATGTTTGGGGAAGAGCAATTTCACATCTAAAATCCAACAAATTTGCATGTTTTTGGCCTGTGACGAGAAAAAGGAGTACCAAAGGTAACAGTAAAGTAGCTGACACAGCGAGAACATGAAAACACCACACAGAAATGCCTCGAAGAAATTATATTTCTGTGATTATTTGCAGACCATGATGTCATTCCAATCACTAACTAACTAGGTATGCTGTTAATATTTCTTGTGAAACACATAAGTAAACATTTTTGAAGAATTGTTCAATTTTTTGTCAAGTAATAACAGGTTACAGTGACCACTGCTGTCAGACTTCAAAGGGGCAATAAAACATAGAAGTCCATGTGACTGAGAAACTTAATTAAGTCCGGATGCAAGTTTAGTATGGAACACTTTTGGGATGTTTTTTGTCTAATTTGTGGCTTGGCGATCACTGGGGCAGCAAAGTATACACTAAAGTCTGCACGGGACTGTTTTTCGTCCCGCTCCTGCAAGGATCGCTTCCGCACCACTCTGTGTTCACCCGCTATCTGAATAAAATTCTTTATTTTCCAACCCGACAGATCCTGCGAAATGTAAAAACTTGTTTCCAGAATCTCAAATATAAGAAATATAAAATGTATGCTATTTTAAAGTTATATTTATTCATCTTGTCAACATAAAAATATTTTAACATTGTACTTTTTTCTAAACATCCGTGACTTAAATTATTAGCAAAATTAACATGAATAACATTAGAAAAACATGTTGTTGACTGATGATGGTTTGCGGATACGAATTGCGGATACGCTGCTCTGTCAAAGGATGTTGGGATGTCGGAAGTGGGCTATTGTCAGACTGCCTGTTCCAATTCAAGGTACACCAGAGTTCTGACTAGTGATAGGACAATATATTGCACAGGCCAGTATATCGGACGATATTTTGATTTTTTTTTTTATCAGCTGACAGATCATTTCAAACGGCCAAGAAATATTTCTATTACTTAAATATGATGTTTGTAATAAAATAGACATTCAGTGTCACTTGTTCTGTAAAGCCAAAGTCTGTCAGACAGTAAAATGACGAATCGTTATTCACTTTTTAACATGACGTTATGTTGTTTCACACACAACACCACACTACTTTAACACACTTATTAACAGTACCATAATATGTCAGATCCACATTAATTATGTCTTGTAAATATGTTTTAAGTACTTTAAAAGGGTATATTTATAAATGTATGCATATAAGTTTTTTTTCTAGTTTCACCAATTTTCTGTTTGTATCTTATTTACCGTGATAACATTTGTGTTATATCAGCAAACCAGCTTTCTAATATCGGTATCGTCCAAAAAAAAAAAAAAAAAAAAACATATGCACTTATTGGTCGACCTCTATATCTGACCACTACTGTCTTTTATTCAGAAATTTAATCCCACAATGCAAGAATCCTTATTGGGGTCCCGCGGGAAAGCAGACCTCTTGTACAGTGGTTCCCAAAAGAAGGGGTCAGGATCCCTAAGGGGGTTGCGAGACAGCGAGGGAGGGAGCGAAATAATTTTCAAAAGTTTCAATATTTTTCAATAATTTTTGTTACAATTAGAAATGGCATATTTTTATCCATTATTTTAACAACATATAAAAAAGTTGTAGTTTAATAAAAAATAAAATCCCATCAGCATTTTCGACCTAAATTAACCTCAATCGTGACCCCTGGGGTGATTACGACATTATTTGTAGCAGATCAACTTACATCACCACATTAAACATTCAGACATGTACGCGTAGGTCATTTTTATGCTTTGTGTTGTCATTATGCTTGTGTTTGCATATACCTATTAGTGTGATCCGTTGCCCACAATGTTTGTAAAGCCTACTTTAACCATCTCTAAAGATTGGGGCGCATCGCGATTGCTGGCACCATTATTTTGGGGGTCATGGGCTGAAGAGTTTGGGAAACCTTGCTCTAGTATACAGGAATATTGCAAATATACATATCGCAATATGAATATAGCAATTATTTGCCCTAACTGAATGATTTCAAAAGTTACATCAAAGGTTTAGACTGGCGAGGCGAGACAAAGAGTGATGCTTTCTTTCCCTTAAAAGAATGTAAAAAAATCTATGTTGGTTATATAATTTTATTCAATAATATTATAATCCAAGTTGCTTTTACAAACTTAAAGCATCATCATATTGCCAATATCGTACAGCCCAATCAACAGCTGCATAATGGTTTCAAAAATGTTTATTTTTTGTGTTTTCAGAAAATCAACATACAGGTAGGTAAATAAAGATAAAAACTTTCAGACAACTCAATAATTTTCAACTCACTTTCCACCAATCGGAGGGTCAGGAAACTTGACATGAAATGCACACAAGTTCAAAAACAGCAATATATATCGCAGTTTAGGCTCAGTTGCACAAGAGGAGCATGCACGTACATGCTTATCACCCACAACCTACTGCACTTCTTATTGCTGCTGGGGTTAGATTAGGTTAGATTAAATACAGCAACAGAAGACAAACCAGTATATGGTGTGTACATTAACAAAAAACTGTTACATCAACTAAATAAGTGATTCATTCAGTGATCTTTATTTGTGACAGGTTAATCAAGGCACTGTTGACAATACTATCACCATCAGACAGAAAATTACAGTGGGATCAGTCCAGCTGATATGAAGAAATAACCCAAATGTTTGTGTACCATGGTGGCCCGAGTAATTATAATTACACACTCCACCCTATATAGAAAGCCCCTTGCATTTGTGAAACATAATTTAAGTATTAAGTACCTCTGCACAACTGTTTTTTCTTTTGAAAGTCATAATGTAGATTTCAAGTTTAAAGAGACTTCTGGTTTACACAAACTATAAACATAATAAATGTTTACGTTCTATTCTAGCAGGCTATGGAAACCTCTATGATAAACATTATGACTAATCATTCATGTTACATACTTATATTTTTGACATTTGTAATTATTTTGGCCCATCTATGAACCTTTCATATTAGAAAAAACAATCCTCAAGTGCCAGTCATGCCAAGTAAGATGAAACAAGAATATTTACACTTTTAAGTAATTGGGCGGCACCAGTAACTGTATATATAGTATGGTAACGTTACTGTCATAATCATATAACATGGCATTTGCATAATGCAAAGCAGGATATTATAATATGTAAAAATTGTATGTTTATGGTCTAAGTGACGTTTTCAACAAAGCATCTTACAATCAATCTACAAAACAGTGATACGTTAAATGTTAGTGTAAACAAACTACTACAATAATTGAATATTGTACATAATAGTGCTTATCTCAAATCCCAGTAAGCTGCCTACATAGATAATAGCAAGGGAACTATGTTAGCACGCAAAACTATGCTGTCAAGTCTGTCACACATTAGTCAGAGACATAACTAGTTCACTCCGTCCCGTGTGTTTAGTCAAGCCAAATGTCAGTAGCTCTCGCGTAGCATTAGCCGCACCGCTAACGACAAAACCCCCTCCCTCTTCCATATAAAAGCGACTTTCTGACGACTGTCTGAATACACTGTGATAAATTAAAATATGACCGGTTGACTATATCCCTGTCAGTGGTGGAATTAAGGTAAATGTTGCTGTTTTTGTGTGTTTAAAGAGCTCTTACCGTGCTGAGGAGAACCGAGCGCCATGATCAGTCTTTACACGAACACGACTCCACTCGCTCGAGCCACAGCCGGTAGCCAATCAGCGAACAGAACCACCCTGAAATACTAGCCAATCAGAGCCCAGCGTATACACAAAGCATCCAATCAGCAAACAGCATCTCTTAGAGTACTTTATTGGTGTGTTGTTTAGCAACAAATCTTATTGCATATTAATGACGTAGCACTCAGCTTGGTACATAATGTTCAGACAATGAATAAAGCATTTTCCTTGCTTTCATGTTCTTTTATTATTAATGAATGCATTAATGTGAACAAATAATAGTGACGAAAGACATTGTTTCATTTACATGCATAAAACAACAAAATATATAGAAATTGGTTTGGAGCCAGGCCATTTTATTTTATTGCATCTATCTGTAAACTTTTTCAGTGAGATTCATAATTGTGAACGATATACTGTTTGTATTATATGGCAATTGAAATATATTTATATTAAATCTATGAAATATATTTAAATAATAAAAAGATTGGCAAACGTGCAGTGTCACACAACATCAGATTATGTGCTACTTTCTTCTTTTTCTTTCTTTATTTATGTTTATTAAAGAAAAAACAAAATATTAAAAAAATGGCATTTAACTTACATAATCAACTTGAAACGGCCATTAACTTCATAATATAGCAGGGGCTTGACACAAAATAAATACCTGTAAATAAAAATGATGTAAAATAAATAAACACCTGACTAAATAATAAGAAAATATACGCACACGCTCGAATAAGCGGTGTAAATAATACAGAAAATGTACAGAATTCGTACAGATTCAAACAACACACAACATAACAACAAAATTAGAACATGAAGCTATATGAAGGTAAAAATATATAATTTTTTAATTGATATATCATATAATCAACATGTACACAATCAAGTAGGAGACAACAAGCATATTGTGTCTTCCAGTTGTATGCACATTTAAATAAAATCATAAAAAGAAAAAAAAACAATAAAATAAATAGGTACATAATCAGAAGGAAAGTATTTATAAATGTATAAATGTCACAGGTGGATGGAATATTTTTGGATAGATATTTTAGGGATAATAAGTCATTTTTGCACTCATCTTTAAAACAATTTAAATAAGGGATATGGATGCTCCAATTAAATTTATGTATATGGCATTTACACAACATAATAATAATAATAATAATGTTTTCCATCAAGCACCTTTTTTATCCATTCACATACACCAAAATATGAAATTCGTTAAAAAAAGTGTCCGTACCAACATCTAACCAGCTGTAGAGGTGCAATTTATGCCATACAATCATTTTTTATGCCATACAATCATTTTTTTTTATGTCATACAATCATCCTGATACCCGGTTCTGTCAGAGTGACGTGTGAGCATGCGCCGGAAGTGTAGAGAAGTGATCGCTCGGCATGACTTTCCAGCAGCAACAGCAGGCCGCGAGTCGATCACAGCAAATATCGTTTTATGGGTTATAGTGGTACGTTTATATCATGACAGGATCTGCCGCTGGATGGACAAACGGAAATTATGGAGCGATAACCGGGTGAGTTATCGCGCGAGGGCAAATTAACTTCTATTTTTACAAATGCCTTCTATTTCTGAGACATGAAAGGCGAGAAGAGCAACGTACAGATGCGAAGGGAGGGGCACATATGCTGTTTTTATGTTTGGGGTGTCAGGTTGTCTGTTTTTCTTGGAATATCGCGACGCGCATGCGCAGTAGGAGACCTGTCATTTATGCAGCTTCGGCCTGAAAAGGTCACAGTGTATCTGAAAAAGAAAGCTGGATTCAAATTTAGAATGTGTTTAGAATACATAACATATTTAATTTGAATGATGGGCAGAATAAGAAGTAATTGTAGTGATGCACACTGTTTATTTTATACAATGTATGAATACATAATCATCAGGGTCACGTGCGTGTGCGTTAACACGTTCAGTCATTGATGACATTTTTTCTTATTTGGATTCATTTTTCACATTTTATTTTGTAAGTATAAATACTTATTTATTGAAATTTTTTGTGTTTTAACCCTAGTGACGTACTCAGAATTCCTGAAAACATATAGTTTTCCAATGACTTTCCTATTTTTTCACGCAATTCCAGGAAGGTGTATGAAAAAAACATTTCAAAAGTATTCAAAATCTAATCTATTTATGTGTATGACCCCAAGTTCAGACTGTTATTTTTGTTGCACATTTAAAGTTTGACCCTGTAAAGAAAACTGTCTATGCAGTACAAGTGTATTACATAATCCAGGAGTCACATGCAGTGACCTTTAAACTCTGTACCTTTAACACTTCATTCAGCAGACCCTTTTCTTTAAAGCGACTTAACTATGAGAGAGCGTAAGGAGCCAGTAATAAGTGTAGTCTAGTAGTTTTGCTTTTCTGGAGTAAAATTAAATTTGTAATTGCAGGATAGACCTGAAGGCGTGCGTGTGACTGATCTTGTCTTGATCTGTGGCCATGATGCAACAGAAGCGCAACATTCAGATCATCGAGTGGGAGGATCTGGACAAGAGGAAGTTTTATTCATTGGGTGTTTTTATGACCATGACCACACGGGCGGCGGTCTACCCGTTCACCCTGATCCGCACCAGACTGCAAGTCCAGAAGGGAAAATCGCTCTATAATGGCACATTTGATGCTTTCTTCAAGATTCTGAAGGGCGAGGGGGTGAGCGGCCTCTACCGAGGCTTCATGGTCAACACGTTCACCCTGATCTCAGGTCAGGCATACATCACTACCTACGAGTTGGTGAGAAAGTACGTTTCCTGTTACTCGTCCAATAACACGGTGAAGTCTCTGGTGGCGGGTGGATCCGCCTCGCTGGTTGCCCAGAGCATCACGGTGCCCATCGATGTGGTCTCCCAGCAGCTGATGGTGCAGGGTCAAGGGTCTCACCTCACACGCTTCAAGCTCAGGCCCAAGATGGCGATGGCCACATCCAAACACAAGTTTTCATTCGGACATACCAGAGACATAGTGGTACAGATTTTTCACGCGGATGGATTAAGAGGTTTTTATCGAGGCTATGTGGCGTCGTTGCTCACCTACATACCCAACAGTGCTGTCTGGTGGCCTTTTTATCATTTATATGCAGGTAGGGAAAACAGACGATTTATTTTCTCTCACAACGAAAGCTAAACTTGATATCTTTAAACTTAAAATCCATGCACGTGTGTTTTCAGAGCAGCTCTCCAAACTTGCCCCATCTGACTGTCCGCATCTGATCCTGCAGGCCATAGCCGGACCAATGGCTGCAGCTACTGCCTCTACACTAACCAATCCTATGGATGTGGTCAGAGCAAGAGTCCAGGTACAAACAGACTTGGGCATTAACTACTTCAGACAGTCACGCTTTATAGCAGCACCATAAATGTATATGTAACAGGAATATTTTACTCATATTCATGATGTAAAGTCGTCCTGTAGATCAGCTGGTAGAGCAATGTGTTAGCCGCGGAAAGGTTGTGGGTTCACAGAGAAGCTAGGTGAAATTGAATGCTTTTTTTTGCAGCACACGCAAATGCTTTTTTTGCCGCGCACGCGAATGCTTTTTTTTTGCCGCGCACGCGAATGCTTTTTTTGCCGCGCACGCGAATGCTTTTTTTGCAGCGCATGCGAACGCTTTTTTTGCAGCGAACGCTTTTTTTGCAGCGCACGCGAACGCTTTTTTTGCAGCGCACGCGAACGCTTTTTTTGCAGCGCACGCGAACGCTTTTTTTGCAGCGCACGCAAACGCTTTTTTTGCAGCGCACGCTTTTTTTGCAGCGCACGCGAACGCTTTTTTTGCAGCAAACGCTTTTTTGCAGCGTACTCAAACTCCTTTTTGTGCAGCGCAGGCGAACGCTTTGTTTTTGCACGCACGCGAACGCTTTGTTTTTGCAGCGCACGCGAATGCTTTTTTTGCAGCGCACGCGAATGCTTTTTTTTTTTGCAGCGCACGCGAATGCTTTTTTTGCAGCGAACGCTTTTTTGCAGCGTAATCAAACTCCTTTTTGTGCAGCGCACGCGAATGCTTTGTTTTTGCAGCGCACACGAACGTTTTTTTTTGCAGTGCACGCGAACGCTTTTTTTGCGCACGCGAAAGCTTTGTCCCTAAAACATTTCTCATACAACTGTAGTGTACTCTTTAACTTGGGCAGTGCACTCATATACCTCTGAAGTGTACTGTTATACTTTCTTCCCAGCGTGCGCGAATGGCTTTTCTTGCACTTTGTAAATGGTAAATGGACTGCATTTATATAGTGCTTTTAACAGACCTATGGCCATCCAAAGCGCTTTACAAGTTGCCTCACATTCACCCATGTGCCGGGGATGAACCACCAACCTTCTGGCTTGTAGACAACCTACATGAACCACTGCCGCCCCTAAAACATATTTCTTATACTTCTGTAGTGTACTCTTTAACTTGTGCAGTGCACTCTTATACCTCTGAAGTGTACTGTTATACTTCCTTCCCTAAAACCCATTTCTAACATATTCATATTTCTTATACTTCTGTAGTGCACTCTTATACCTCTGAAGTGTACTGTTATACTTCCTTCCCTAAAACCCATTTCTAACATATTTATATTTCTTATACTTCTGCAGTGCACTCTTATGCTTTTTATACTTGTGTAGCATACACTTATACTTCTGTTTCTGTAAAGCAGCTTTAAAAATATAAAAATGTTAAAAAAATTAAAATAATATTGATTTTTAAATAGTTTTGCTGTATTTAAATGATTAGTGTTAAGATTATACGTCTGCGTTTGCAGGTTGAAGGTCGCTCGTCTGTGATTGAAACGTTCAAGCAGCTGTTAGCCGAAGAGGGCGCTTGGGGTCTCACCAAGGGTCTGTCTGCTCGCATCATTTCCTCCACACCCACCTCCATCATGATCGTCATCGGTTACGAGACGTTAAAGAGACTCAGCCTACGGCCTGAACTGGTGCACAACAGACACTGGTGATGATAAAGATGGACCCACCTAAACCCCGTGTTGGATTTTCATACCTCAGCCCTGTTTTATGGGCCTCTCTTACCCTTTTCAACGGATGCCTTTGATGTTTTTATGAGGACCAGGCAATAACTGAAGGACTCGACTGTGAAACTGTGTTATTCTTTAACATTTGTTGAGTATTTTGTATATTTTATTACCTTTGTGTGACCCAAATTAGTATTTTGTAATGAAACAACATGGAACTCTGTGTCATTCATCCTTTTCACCTGTTGTTTGTTTATTGATTTAAGCATTTATTATAATACGGTGGGCGCCATGTGGTTGGAAGTATTATTTCGACAGACATTCAGGGTTTCCACAAATATGGAAAACTTGGAATTATCAGGGAATTTTAATATCGAGATTTCCAGAAACATCAAGGACATTTTTATAGATATTTATTATAGTTCTGAAGCATATTTTCAGATATTTAATCAGCTAGAAATTGGTCTTTGTGAGTCCAGTCTCTAACACAACAAACATAACTAAACTGGCAAGTTATGGAAATGTATTAGTCAAGGTTCGAGTTGTTCATACTAACAACTTATTTACCTGATCATATTTTGTTTGTGAGGCCTTGCATTTTACTTTGAGAGAAAATGGTTCGGGGCCAAAAGTTTTATGTAATTCATTTATTTCTGATAACTGCTGTGATAAATGTTTTTGTCTAAAATGTGCTTCAAGTCTCAATGTCGAGTGCATTAAATGAACTGCACAAGAATGAAGCTGTTTGGGATTGTTAATTTATTTGTATACTTCATACATAACTGTTTTTAAGGAAAGCTCAATAGTAAATGAATAAAGATTTTGTCCTCGATCTGAAGAAATCATAATTCATTTATTAAAATAATGACAGAATATTATGTTTACTGATGTCAAATTTTTTTGTCCCTAAAACATTTCTAGTTGTATTAAATCTGATCAATTGAAAAAACTAGTTTACAGTGTTGTAGTAAGTTATTAAATTTATATTGGTCCATTAAATTGGCAATGGTCCAGTACCAGCTAGTGGCCTGTAGAGGGCAGCATTAAATAAAGAAAGTTATGTTTGTATGATGTTAACATGTGATGTGGTGTACTTGATACAGAAAATACACAGGTTAAACAAAAACATTTAGAAAAAAAATGAAAATTTATTTGTATCTCCATATACAGATGTTGAAATTGATGAAACCACAAAATAAAAAACTTTCCTGTATTTTGTAATCTTATGTAGGTGTGGATATCGTTGAGCTCGATCAGATTACACAAGCAAAGCACAAGTTTTCTAGAAACTGGACCAGCAAGACGCCACATTTATGCGATTCTTCACATCGGACAATCGTATATGTGGATGGCTCTGTCGTCGCCTGCCGAGACGATCTTTGAGCCCGTTGGGTTATATTTAACACTCCAAACCTGCGTGCACAAACACATGCATGATGCATACGCTTTAAAAACTAAAACAACATAATACGCGAACAAACTGCTACTATGGCTCTGTCCCAAATGGCACACTCCGGACTCGTAGACCCCCTTAGTCAAGGGTTCAAAGGGGGCGCTGATGAGCACACTTCGGAACGTAAAAATGACAGATGGGACACCCTACCGACTCGTAGATTAAGTGAGCAAGCGCAATTTAAGGCCATGAGACTGAAAGTCCACGTAAAGTGCGCCATTTGGGACAGGGCCAAACAGTCATTTGACTACAGTTTGAAGCGTTCATCTCATCTAAAATCCAACATCTATACTCCCATCTTGAGTCATAGGTTCAATTCAGACAGCTGAACGATGGTGTCGACACATCGGGGTACTCACCTGATCCTGATGATCAAAGAAAGTGTTCACACACGATCTGCTGTTGGTGTCCCAAACCTTTACACTCTTATCTGATGAGCTACAAAGACAAAAAAATGGCACAATGATAAACTAACGTACTAGTCAATCGTTTAAAAAAATATCACCCAATCCTAATAAAGCCAATGACATCAACGCTTACCTGGACACAAAGTGTGTGTTGTCAGGTGAAAAGGCCACATTCAGCACCCAGGAGCCGTGACCGCTGAGCGTCCCGGCTAGTTTAGCGTGCTGCCTGTAACACACACACATACAAACAGGTTTTTAAATCATGTGTGCAGGGTAAAATTATTTGATGAATCCATGTGAAGTTGTACATACACGTCATAAATCTTAATGTATCCATCATCTGATGCCGTAACCAGCAGCTGAGAGTCAGGAGAGAAGGTTAGAGATCTGATGGGCATGGCATGACCTGGAAATACAAAAATAAGAAAGAAAAGTAAGGAAGTGTTTATCCCATTACAAATACACTTTATACACTTAAGTTAAGATTTCTTACAAAAAAAGTGTAAAATGCCAAATTTTTTCATATGTTTGAAGCTAACCTTTATGTACTGATATAAGAGGGTGGGCTTGGTTGGTTAACACTTAACTGCTTGATATGTATTTTCCAGCATTCATATTAATCTCCCCGTTGTAATGTAGACAAAAAATATTTTTTAAAATAAAAATCTTGTTTTCTACACACAACAGACTGCCACAATAAAACACCAAACACTTTGAGATTTATAGCCGTACTCATCTGAACAAACAAAAGTAATGATGGGTAAGAAATTGAAGGGCGGAGAGAAAAAACGTCGCTCGGTGATGGAAACCGATGTTTATGACTCTTGAGCGACGGCCAGTAAAGTGAAACTACGTCTTACAAAAACTTACAATCACTCTTAATCCATCTAGCAGACTGCATGAGGATCAGACTACCAGACAGCATGTCTGCTGAACACTGACACTTAATATTAACAGAGAAACTGAAGACAGATTGAATCCTGTGGAGAAATATTTTGACCTTCCAGCGTGTGCAGGAGTTTCCCAGTCGCGATATCAAAGATGTTAATAATTCCGTCAATGGCACCACTGGCTAAATACTTTCCATCTGGACTCTAGGGAGAGAGATGGAGAGAGTTCAGGGATATGGAAAACTGAAGGAGTAAATTCGGCATCTTTAGGATAAACTATACAATATCACTGTTGCAAAGTACTACTACGATGTACTTATTTTTAAAATCTTGTTTAAATCAAATTAATATCGAACAAATTTAAAATGAACAAAAAAATTCTCCCAGAAACACACACGTGCCAAATAACTCTCATTTGTAGCTATTACTGCATTAAATACTGTGAGTAACATTAGCTGCGTATCCATTACCCTTTAAATTGCGCGAATTGACATTGCGAATAGAAAATGTGTGCAACGGAAGCACGTCAATTTTCCAAAAACTTCCATATATTGCCAAAAACTTTTTACACTCACATGAGGTGATTTTTTTAGGCAATTCAGAAGAGGTGTATTTTGCAAAACTGCAATGAACACAAGTTTTTCGCATTTTCAGGTCACCTGGGGCCGGTTGCACCAGGCGGACGTAAAATAGTTGGGTGTAAAACCCGATTTATAGTCGTGCGTAAGCTCTACGCCGTAGGTTAAGGGCTCGTTTTAGTCGTACGTAGGTCCTACGCCGTAGCCGCGACGGTTTTCATTTATACTTTTGCCTCGTCGTCCGCGTGCAAACACATGCACAGACCGCTGGTAGGCAGTATCCACACGTTTAACCACAGTAGCAGCGCCACCGTCAAAGAAGAAGTTAACCCACAAACGAAGAAGAAACATCAACTTGTTGTGTATGATTTGAGAAGACCAGCAATGATGGAAGTAAATAAACAGCGACTTTTATTGGGGAAATACTTTTAAACGTAAATACCTATGATGCAGTTTTTTACCTGACGGGAGGGGTTCTGGTGAACCAATCACAGCGCTTGTGGTCCGCGTAGAACTGACGCGCTGTTAAAATTAACGAGGTGCACGTCAGGCTACGCAGAGCTACGCACAGGCTACGGATAGCCTACGGATAGCCTACAACTTACGCACGGCTATAGCCTGACGTGCACCTCACAAAATTTTTAACAGCGTGTCAGTTCTACGCGGACCACAAGCACTGTGATTGGTCCACCAGAACCCCTCCCGCCAGTTAAAAAAAACCTGCGTCATAGGTATTTCCGTTTGCGACGGCGAAAACAAAGATGAGCCAAGTTGAGGAGTGATTTAACTCAAACTGCAACGGAAATCGCTGTTTATTTACTTCCATGATTGCTGGTCTTCTCAAATCATACACAACAAGTTGCTATTTCTTCTTTGTTTGTGGGTTAACTTGCCAAGCTTCTTCTTCTTTGACGTCGTGCTGCTACTGTGGTTACACGCGTGGATACTGCCTACCAGCGGTCTGCGCGTGTGTTTGCACGTCGAAGCGGACAATGTCGCAAAAGTATAAATGAAAACAAACGCGGAACCTACGCCGTAGGACCTACGCACAACTGTAACGAGCCCTTAAGCCCTACATTGAGCTTAGCTACGTCCGACGTTGTGAAAAATATTTACGGCTGTTGCACAAACTAAGACTACAACCAGTCGCAGCTACTCTCAGCGCATGCATTTAACCGCAGTGATATTGAGATGCCATTTGCGTTAAGTAAGGGATAATGTAGAGGCAGCCAGTAGTTATCGGGAAATAAGCCCCAACAGTGTGATAAGCTTTTAATAAGTCATCTACTGTGGCTTTGTAAATATTTATGTTTTCGTGATATAATTTATTGGTGCGGTCTCTCTCTCTGCCATGCATGAAAGCTCACTGCTCATCCTGTGCATTAGACGTGCCAATGTCTAGTCACATTTCATTATTTCTATTTTTGCCATAGAAAAAAAGCCTTTATACTTACGTCTACCCTTGACTAGATGTAAGATTTAGTTTTAGACGTGCGCTTCTTTTCTTCTATATATCTATATATATATTCTTCTATGTATATATTCTTAAATATATACATGCATGTGTGTGTATTTATTTATACAAAGTTATTATACACAGTACACACATAAATATGATGTAAACAAAAACTTTTATTCTGCTATAGACTAATTTTTATGCAACCCTAATATTGATTAATGGAAACGCCGTCATTTCACAATAGCCATTTAAAAAATAACGCTAAAGTTTTGCTCAAATCTGAAAATGGAAACGCAGCTACTGTTTGCACTGTCATTTACATATGATTCAAGATATCCTGTAATTATTTATCTTCTTACATAAGCAATGCTCAGAATGAATTTCCCTCTGGTGTCCAGCGAGTGCTCCTTTTTCGCGCTCTCCACACCAAAGATGTTGACCTTCCCAAGATGGCTGCCGGTGGCGATGTATTTAGAATCCGGGGAAAATGCCACAGACCAGGCATCAACTGCAAACCATATAAAAAAGTTTATTATTTTATTATAAGACTAAAGACCCACCAAATCACCCTTAAAACAAAGAGGATCATAATGTGTCTAAACTCACCTGGGCCTGCATCCAAAGACTTAATCTGTTTGCCCGTCTCCAGGTCCCAAAGACGAATGTGAGCGTCTAAAGAGCTTGAGGCAGCGATTGCCCCGTTTTGACTGATGTCTACTGAGACGACACCCAGCTGGTGACCCTCGAGGGTCCACTGTAGCTCAAGCTTTTCATCCGTCCTATTAACCATCAAAATATGAGCGGTGAACAGAATAATTATATGCAAGGTATGCACCACATACAAATCTACCTTGAAATCTAAATGCATAAATGTGATCTTGGAATAGATAACGATTTACCATTTCCACACTTTCACGAGGTCATCCAGAGAACCAGTGATGATGGTTTCTGATCCATCCTTCTCGCTGCGACCCCACGCCGCCGTCCAGATCGAATCCTCGTGAGCTGCGGAAGCAAAATGAATGAATGGCCAAAACTGCCGTCTCGGTAGGTTTTGAGATCTAACACAGATCAGTTGTGTGTGTTTACTCACCATGCTCCTGCTTGAATAGTATACTGTACTAAAAAGAAAGTAATAAAACAATTTTAATATCATACAGAAGCATTCCTATAAATAATATACAGTATGCTGAGTAAACACGCAGGTGTTTAAATTTAAATCAAGCTCACTTGTGTGGTCATAGTGCTCGCTTTAGAACCTGATTGTGATAAATAAGATTTCAGATGAGTTTATAAACGATCATAAGAACATATTTGACATTATTATGAGCTCTGATACATTTAATAACTTACGTCATACACAGCGCTAGCTTAACGTAGCATATAGGTAAACAAAAGCCTACGACACGTGCTGAATAGGTTTAGTGTATCCGCGATGTCGTCAGAGGTTGTTGAAGATGTGTTAACTTCACTAGTGAAGTGTAAAATCACCTCAGAGAGAGAATTAGAGAGGTTGATGAACAATAATAAACACACGCAGACGCTGACTAGAGAGCCGCCATGACACCTGCGCGCAATGTATTCTGGGAACGAACGTCTGACTCCGCCCCCTCCGTGTTTCACTTTCATACAGCTTTCCATTTAATTTCATCAAGAAAATAAATAAATACAGAAACACAAGTATAACACAAGAGTATAAAAATATTTTTAGTCTTGGTAATAAAAGTAATTCGCGCAATTAAAAAAATGCAATAAATGGGAAGTTACAATTAAAATAGTAAAGTAGGCCCAATTGAGTTCAAAATAAATAAATACATAATTCAAATATGTAATAAATATATAATAAATAAAATATCATTAACGAAATATTTAACAAACCTAACCTGAAAAAAATTATAGACCAATTTAGTTTATACTGTATATAAATTTACATTCTTTCTGTTGCTTTAGAGCAGTGGATCTCAAAATGTATTGGCGTGTGCCCCCCCCCCCTTATGTACTGTGCATCCCTTTGTGCACCCCCACCCCAAAAAAAAAATATATATATATATATATATATAAAAACATTCCAAAACTTAGAATTTAAATTAAACAAAACATATTAAAGTGTCCAACTTAGTTTGTATGCAACCTTATTTTTTAGGTTTAATTACACATAATTTATGATAAACTTATTTATTTTATAAAATGTGATTAAACTGGGGCCCCCTGGCACCATCTCAGGGCCCCCCAGGGGGCATGGCACCCAGTTTGATTACATGATTACAATAATTACAAACATTACAATAATTTATTCAATATATTTACTATACTTCTTATATATTGCTAATAATATTTACATTTACATTTTTAAAGGGACTTACAGTGCATTCAGACAATACATATTATTATGCTTTTCCTGACATAAACACAATTAAATCATAAAACATCCTTTTGTATTTTTCCCTTGTTGTGTAACTCGAAAATATTTTGTAATGCTGTCACTGTGTCTGAAGAAAGCAGAATAAGTTTAAGAACTCTCTGTCTCAGAAGTGACTTTCAGTACGGCTGCAAGTGATTTACTGCAAAGTCAAATCAGAGATGTCTCCTCTGTGTTCCTGAGTCCATATGTTAGGTGGGATTTTAGCTCTTTTATGTCTTGAGCGGTGAGAGTTTCTAAGCAGATCCCCTTTGAGGTGCAGTATGTGCCGCAGAGGGAATTCAGCATCGACTGACCTAGATCTGACAGAGCGGGCGAGCGAGAGGGAGAGAATGCAATGCTTTATGATTAAGATGACTGAAATACTGTCTGTTTATTGGCTCTAAACTGCTCAAACTGTTATTTAAATCAGTTCTTTCCATAAGACCCACTGATTTATTTGTGATTTTAGGGTGACTGTAAATAGACTGTATAATCACATTTCAACTTGGCATGAACTAAGCCAACCTTGAAGGGATGTGCCAAAATATCGACCTAAAATTTAAATTCAGTAGATAAAAGCATTATTCTCACTATTGGACATCGTTAGATTGTTTAAAAACATATGATGATCAGGTCGGACTCTATCAATCAAAAGGTGCAAAAACATATCAAAACTATGCATTTGTACTCTCTGCACTTTAAGAGGCGGTTTCTTGGACAGGGATTAGGCTAGTCCTAGACTAAAATAAATGTAAGAGCTGTCCAAACTGAAAACAACTTGCACTCACATATCCTAAAATACATCAGTGCTCTTTGTATTGCTTCAAAATACACACAAGTAATATTTTAGTAAGACATGTTTGTTAAAACTAGTTATATTTCCTAATTAAACTAAGGCCTAATCCTAGTTTAAGGTAATTTATGTCCGGGAAACCACCCCTAAGAATTTAATGACATAATAATTTGAAACTAGGAGTGAAAAGCTAATCTATCAGTATCTGTTGATATCAGCAGATGTCATTTTAAGTCATCAATTATCGGTACAGGCGCAGAAATTTTGTATCGGTGCATTTGTACTCACTTTGCTCTTTAAGGATTTAATAACATAATTATTTGAAACAAGGAGTTAAAAGAAAACTATCGGTGTCTATCAGTATCAGTAGATGTCATTTTAAGTAACAGAATATCAGTATCGGCACAGAAATTTTGTATCGGTGCATTTCTATGCTCTGCACTTCTAGGATTTCATGAGATTATTTTTAAATAGCAAAACTATCCGTATCTATCAGTATCGGTAGATTTCATTTTTAGTCATCAAATATCGGTACTGGTGCAGAAATTTTGTACTGTGCATTTGTACTCTCTGCACTTTAAGCATTTAATGACATAATAATTTGAAACAAGGAGTGAAAAGCGAAACTATCGGTATCTATCGGTATCAGTAAATGTCATTCTAAGCAATCAAATATCGGTATCGGCACAGAAATTTTGTATTGGCACATTTGTACACTCTGCATCTCTAGGATTTCAAGTCATAATTTGGAACAAGGAGTAAAAAGCAAAACTATTGTTATCTATCGGTATCGGAAGATGTCATTTTTAGTCATTAAATATCAGTACTGGCCCAGACATTTTGTATCGTGCATTTGTACTCTCTGCACTTTAAAGATTTAATGACATAATACTTTGAAACAAGGAGTTAAAAGCAAACTATCAGTATCTATCGGTATCTGTATATGTTATTTTATCTAACAGAATATCGGTATTGGCACAGAAATTTTGTATTGGCGCATTTCTATGCTCTGCACTTCTAGGATTTCATGAGATTATTTTTAAATAGCAAAACTATCCGTATCTATCAGTATCGGTAGATTTCATTTTTAGTCATCAAATATCGGTACTGGCGCAGAGATTTTGTATTGTGCATTTGTACTCTCTGCACTTTAAGGATTTAATGACATAATAATTTTAAACAAGGAGTGAAAAGCGAAACTATCGGTATCTATCGGTATAAGTAAATGTCATTCTAAGCAATCGAATATCGGTATCGGCACAGAAATTTTGTATTGGCACATTTGTACACTATGAATCTCCACGATTTCAAGTCATAATTTGAAACAAGGAGTAAAACGCAAAACTATCGTTATCTATGAGTATCGGTAGATGTCATTCTAAGTAAAATAATATCGGTATCGGCACAGAAATTTTGTATCGGTGCATTTCTATGCTCTGCACTTCTAAGATTTCATGAGATTATTTGTAAATAACAAAACTATCGGTATCTATCGTATGGGTAGATGTCATTTTTAGTCATTAAATATCGGTACTGGCGCAGACATTTTGTATCGTGCATTTGTAATCTCTGCACTTTAAGGATTTAATGACATAATTTGAAACAAGGAGTGAAAAGCGAAACTATCGGTATATATCGGTATCAGTAAATGTCATTATAAGCAATCGAATATCGGTATCGGCACAGAATTTTGTATTGGCACATTTGTATACTCTGCATCTCTACGATTTCAAGTCATAATTTGAAACAAGGAGTAAAAAGCAAAACTATCGTTATCTATCAGTATCAGTAGATGTCATTCTAATTCATCGAATATCGTTATAGGCACATCAATTTATGCATCCCTAGTTTTTATTGTACAGTTATGGTACAGCTTTGTAATTGCTGTTTTTCATTATTGCACATAACTAACAAATGTCTCATTTAAGTTTATTCCAAACCAAGCCCAGGCATATTTCAACTCACTAGAACATTTCAAGCTGTCAAAATAAAATTACTGTCATGCAGCATTAAATCTACATATGCCAGCATCTGTTTGTCATCTTCATGGTGGCAGGTGGTTAATGTGGGTCTCTGTGTGTTTTCCTCATTTTCTCTTCTTTTTTAATAGTTTTTGGCCCATTTGAACTCACTAAGGACACTCAACCAAATTAACCATCAGCATTTAGCTGTAATTAGTTAATCTTATCACGTGCTTGCAATAATGTAGCACTACTTTGAATGAACAACCATGAAGAAGAACCGGCCATTTGTCCCAAACATTGTACTAAGTACTCTTTATTCTGAAAACCAGTTTGCGTTTAAGAGGTTGTGGAGTTCGTTCGCGTCTGTCTTCGAAAAGAAAGTCTCAGCGTGTGGCGTCTGAACAGACTCTCGAAGGTTCTTAGACTGTAACTGAAAAATGACCGTTCCTACTTTCTCATGGCTCGAAGCGCTTTCATGCACGTCACTACAGGAGACGTCTACAGAAAGGAGTGTTTTTATAAACTGCATTTCCATTTGAGCACTTTAACGCTAGCATTAATATACAGTTTGAAGACCTTCGTGTGTCCAAAACTAATTAAGACCTTGAACAAAGAGATTACATCATGATCAAGGACTGTAGCTCTGCTTTAGTCCAGTAAACAGTATGAGAGCGGGCATAGCGTTCCTTTCAAGAGGTATCGTAAGAGGTCAAAAAGCACACAGCTCTCTTGAACACTTGATCGGTCCGTTTCAGCACTCAAAATGTTTGGGAAATTGGGTATAATCGAGTGTCGTCCTAACTAATGGCTTCCTACTTAGCTGTACTAGTTTGATAATAAACTCATTTCAATTCAAATCAATATTTCATGTCCAGTTTATACATATGGTCATTAATATTCATTTGGCAGGTACCTTAATCCAAAGAGACTTACAGTGCATTTAAGTTACACATTTATTTATCACTATGTGTGTTCTCTGGGAGTCGAACCCATGACCTTTGAACCCGCTGCTACATGAACACTAGCCCTTTTAAAAGTGACCATAGTATCAAAATCTGACGTTTCCATGTTTTATTGCTATGATTGGATCCCCATTGTTTTTATAAACCTAGACAACGTGAAAAAGATCAACACAGTTACTTAGTTTTGGTAAACCATTCGCTGCAAGCATTTGAAAAATAGGTCATTCAGATTTTGCCTGTTTTGTGAGTAGGTAGCAGTGGCGGCCAGTGGCTTATTTTTTTCGGAGGCGCTTGATGCGAAGTTCGTCACAACATGTATGTAGCCCGTCATGTGCATCACATGTTTTGTCAAAATAAGTGCCTGCTGCAGAGCGTCTAAAGGGTTTATGATAAAAGAGACGCTCGCGTTTGCCAGATACTCGCTTATTCTCATGCATAATCAGAGTTTACTGTTAAGTGAGTGTCTTGCGTGTATTTTGTGAACGTGAGCGTCTCTTTTATCATAAACGGCAGCAGGCACTTATTTTGAATTTGCGCCCCTCGGATGAGCAGTCACGAGCCGCCACTGGTAGCGAGTCTTATTACAATATTACCGCCCCTTAATCTGCACTATCCAACCACGGCACTGCCCTTTAGTGCGCAGATAGAAAAAATATATATTGACAGCACAATCGAGTTTCAATTTCCACAAATCACCATTTTGGCGATCAGTATTTGCATTAACTCAACTCATTTGCATTTTAAAGGACACAACTTTTTGCTCACAACTACGAAGTGGCAATTTTAAAATGCTATAATGAATTATATGAGGCATTTTGAGCTTAAACTTCACATGCGCACTCTGGGGACACCGAAGACTTTTTACATCTTAAAAAAATCTCATAATATATGACCCCTTTAATAAATATGGCTATAATAATCAATAAGTCGACAACGTTTTTTAAAAATAGTTTAAGATGGCATATAGCATCGGACCATAGGATGTTATGTAATGTTAACCTTAATACTAATTTCCGTGTTTTTAAAGAGCTAATAAATCTCTATTTCCACATTAAAATAGCGACATAGACATACAGACGTATTTCAACATACTGTATTTATAATTGTGAACATATACAACCAACTTTTCAAACATCTCACCTGTGTTGTGATCATATCACTGTTTCAAGTGTGTATCTTAGATCAGTGGACATGTGACAGAAACACAGCTTTCAAAATACTGGAGGATAACATGGGGATGCACAGCACATGGATGTACTAATGAGGGAGGAACACATCAGGGGTGGGTTTGTGACTGATGCTGGAACAGGTTGTCGGGTGACGCAGTCTGAAGAGTGAGACAGTGGCACTGCCAGGGGGCGGGAGAACAAGAGAGAGAGAAGAGAGAGAGAGAGAGAGAGAGAGAGAGAGAGAGAGAGAGAGAGAGAGAGAGAGAGAGAGAGTCAGTTAAGACAAGTGGGAGGGTGAGTAAGAACAGAAGTCGTCAGGCAAGCACAAAGGAAAAGAGCAAGAGTAGAAAAGGCGAAGAAGAAGAAGAGAGGGAGAGAGAGAGAGCAGGACAATCCGAAGATCAAAATGCATCCCAACTTCGCCGGCACCTGGAAGATGAGGAGCAGTGAGAATTTCGATGAACTTCTGAAAGCTCTCGGTAATATTTTATTTTATCTGTTATCTCTCCAGGTGTTCATGTTAGGATCAAGAGAGGCTTGGACAGATGTTTCAGGCTCTTGAGAAAGACATCACTGTGTTGCAGAATGGGAGATTGTGTGTAGTGAGCAAATTATTCACATTTATTGAAGTGGGTCACATAACTGATAAACTTACCTTATAGACAGAATGAAAGACGGAGAAGTGTGCTTATATTCACAAGCCTGCCGTGTCAGAACAATCCGAAAAGAAGGCAGCATGGAGCAAAACTCTGAACGTGATGATGTGACACATTTTGATGCCGTTTTATAGCTCAATGGAGATATATTTAAATGAGGTATTTACTTTGTCCTAGATAGGCAGAATGAGACATTTGACATACAGCTCAGATAATGTTTTTATATTAAAATCTCAATATATTAAAATATACTCAATATATATCGAGGTTTTCTTAAAAATGTTTGGTATCTTGACCAGTGTGAGGATAGTTGAGAGATGATGAGATCTTATTTGAAGAGATGAAAAGTTTACAATGTTCTGTATTAAGCGGTCACACATTTGTACAATAATTTATTTCTTTTCTTTTTCTTTATTATATTCCTCTAGCGTTAGCAGAGCAAAATGTTGTGGGTTTGATCTCAGGAAAAAACACATAGTGATATAAAAATGTATACCTTGTAATGCACTGTAAATAAATGCGTCTATCAAATGGAAATGTGTAAATTATATTTCATGATTATTATGGCCGGTTTTAGACTTCTGTTAATGTGCCAATGCTCACAGTTGTATCTGTTGAGAGAGAGAGAGTCTGGTGTTGAACAGAGATAAAATCTGATGAATATGATCCAAACCAAAGGGAAAAATTGGAATAAATTCATCTTCAGAAGTCCTCCAGTAATTGCTGGGCATGACAGACATTTGAAAACAAACTTTTTAGAAGACATTATAATTTAATATAATTTAATATGTAATTTAAGAGAACGGCAAACATGGTATTATGTTAAATTAGAATCGAGGGTCATATTTGGTACAGTTTTATTTTTTTTATTTTTTTCTGTTCAGATTCAGCTTATGCCATACGAGTAACTTGAAATTTACATATTTTATATAATGTTTTATACATTTAAGTGTCCAGTTAAACAGTCTGCCATTGTTGCTCCTTTTGTTCACATAGGCTTCGTCACTGTTTATGTTTTTTTTACGTATGCACATCTATTGGACAGTACACCATTCGAACATCTCTGAAACAGTATTTGGATACACTAACCCGAAAGTTGCACACTATACACTCTCAGAAAAAAAACTGTAGCTGTCGGTACCCTTTTTAAAGTTCAAATATATAATATTTGGGTACAAATGTATATACTTTGAGGCAAGGGTTTTTAAACTGTGGTTAAGATTGACTTTTGGGTCGCACGGTGGGATAAGGAGGGTCGTGCAAAGTCGCTTGCACTTTAAAAAAAGTGCAGCATGAAGGTAATTCAACCTACCATTTTAAATTTAGACTTAAAAAAAGTTGAAATTGTTTTAAGTTAAAGTTGGATAAAAATATATATATTGATTTATCATCATTTTTTACAGTGTGTAATACCATAAGTTATTTTGATACTGCAATTAAACTTACATTTCATTTATAAATTTTTCAATTTACATTAAAAAATATGTTGCTGGGTGTCGGTATACGGTAAAAAATATTTGCCTTAAATTTTTTTTGTTTAATTAACTCAAATTTACAAGTTTTTTTTACTTACTATTATTTATCTTGACTCAGATGAGTTGTTGTAATAATTATAAAATATAGTTGAAATATGTCGATTTCATATATATTATATTTCAAGTTGTAGCAACTAATCTCTTGATAAGATAAATTAAAATAAGTTAAAATGACTAGTAAATCTGATTAAACTAAACAATTTAAGGCAGCAAGTAAATGTTTACAGTGTATGGAAAAAGTTTGGGAACCCCTGCTTGAGGTTCCAATATGCACGCTTTAGGTATATAGGTACCTTAGGTACATGCACGCCTTAGGTACTGCCCCAGTGACAGCTTTTAAACCTTTATTTCTGAGAGTGTATATTATACATATTTTGCATTTACAATGTTAATAATGATCTACATTGTTTAAAAGCTTATACGTGTGTATGCTGTCCAGTCTATTACTATTGGATGAGCTCAGTAGTGTTCACTATTAAGGTCACAAGTGGTCAAATGGCCTCTGTGCTTTTTTAGGTGTGAATGCAATGCTGCGTAAAGTGGCCGGCGCTGCAGCTGCCAAACCGCACGTTGAAATCCGTCAGGACGGAGAGCAGTTTTACATCAAGACCTCCACCACCGTACGCACCACCGAAATCAACTTTACCGTCGGAGAGGAGTTTGATGAGGAGACTGTGGACGGCAGGAAATGTAAAGTGAGTCTTTATTGATTCAGGAACACGATCCTCTAATCTAGACCTTAGAAAGACTATAAGACAACTCATCGGATCTCAGATCAGTTAATGGAGGAGTATACGGACGCTCCAAAAAAATAAAACATCAAACCAAAATGGCATTTACAATCAACTTAAAAAAGAAAATGATTATTAGATGACGCATAAAACATCTGAGATACATCTAAATGATAATATAAGTAAAAGCAATAAGTCTGCTTATTTTTGATTATAAACTGTATTCATGTGATTCAAATTGAATGAAGATCCATTAATTCTGCAACCTACTTGAAATGAGCTATATTGCATTTGATTTTAAATTACAGTAGTAATTTACAGTAAAATAACACAAACCATTGACATAATTTACTGTAAAAAGTTTTTTTTGCTGGATTAAATTTTTAACTGTAAAAATTGCTGTAGTTATGCAGGTGTTTGCCAGTAACTTACTGTAGATTTAAATGTATGTTTTTTACCAAATAAATGAACATTAAAAATTAACAAATCTTTGTCTTTACAGAATAAAACTATAAAATAGTGGGAACCAGAAATCCTTATTAACTTTTTCTATTTTATCATTCAGATTTTATTTTCCAGAATGCTTTGCATGATGCTGTTATTTTAGTTTTACTCTGTAAAGACTTGTTAATGTTTAATGTTCATTTAACTTTGAAAAAACTGTTGCCAGTAAATAACATACATTTAAATCTACAGTAAGTTACTGTACTGTCTAAATAAATATTTACCAGTGTACAATCAAATAGGCTTTACAAGTCATTTCAAATTACTATTTTACTAATGTTTTACACATTTTTACCATTTTAAATTTTTCATTACTTCAACTCAATTCAGCATTTTTTCGTGCCTTGAGCACGAATGTCTTTTTCGTGTCAGTCGCACAAATTTTTATAAATAGTTTTTCATGCACATTGCACCATTTTATTCTTCGTGGCATTTTATATATTGTTTTCTCATTGTTTTTTTCCCCCATTTTCTTACCATTGTCGCTTGGGGTTGGGGTTAGAAACATTTTCTGTAAAATTTTTAGACATCCTAACCAAACCCCAACTCTAACCCCAACTCCAGGCAATAATAGTTTTAAAAGCGAAAGAAAAACATGTAAAAACCAATACATAACATCCTTACCCAAACCCTAAATTTAACCCCAACTCCAAGCGACAACAAGTACAAGATAGGAAAAAAATTAGAAAACAATACATAAAATGCCATGAAAAAAAGTCGTGCCACAAACACAAAAAACTATTTACAGAAATTTGTGCGACTCACATGGACACAAATAAATTAATCTAATTTTCCGTGATTATAACACGACTTGCCATAAGATCAGCTTGGACTTGGAGGCCAGTTTCATTGCACAGGGCACCACAATTTTTTAGTGTATAAAACTAGCAAAGCTTTCTGGAAGCAATTCATTCATACACTGTAAAAAATATGCAGCGTTTTTGTTAAATCAACATATATTTTTATTTTACTTTAACTTGATTTTATGTCAACTTTTCACAAGCCACAACTTAAAATATTGGGTTGAACTGACTTTCAAAACTAAGTTGTTTTAACTTCATGCTGCATTACGTAATCTTGTACCTCTCTATAGTCTTGCTAGTTTATCTATTAATTTGCTTTGAATCAAATGCTGTTATATGATTCGAATTGTCAACATATTTGCAAAGGGTGTACTTCTCAAAAACTTCAGCTTTGCACCTAAAGTGTTCATATTATCATATATCAATGGTACATATTGGAACCAAATGTATACACATCTGTACCTAAACGGTAGATATTTCAACCTTTTAAAGGATATACAGCCCCAGGGACAGCTTGTGTTAATTTCTTCTATCATTATATTGAGCACCCTTCAAAGTGTTGGACAGGTACAGCTGTTGTTTTTCTCAGTGACTGATTTAGGTAGTTAGACCCCAAACACGTTTATGTAGATTTCCATTACTTCACAGTTACACAGCATCGCCTTGCATTCATCAGGACAAATTAGCAACTAATTAATTTGCGTAGGTACAGATTTTGTGTTTTTGTCTATGTGCGATCAGTTGAGGTCCACCCTGCTGTAACTCGAAAAGAACTGATGATTTTTTTACTGAGAGAAATTGGAAGAAATTGAAACCTCCAGAGCTCAGCAGCAGGTGACTTCTTGCGTTGTTGTTGTATATGAAAGCTACAAAAGTGTTGTTTCTGGAGTAAACCCAGCGATGATGAACATATAAGATTTAAATTACATTATATACATTAACGCAAAAAATGGTCTCTTATATAAGCTGTTTATGAAACAGCTGCTGTTCTTCTAATACTCTTGGTAATAACTGGAAAAACTCAACATCTTTTTCAATCAAAGACCATGCAATAACCTAGATGCAGAATTGTTTATTACTACGATTCATCAAGTCTTCATTTATTTATTTATTTTATAAGGAAAAGATTTTACTACTCATGGAAATGGCTTAGTTTTATCCTAACAGAAAGACAGACAGAAAGCAGGGGTGTATACAGAGGGATCTGACCTCATTTTGTTGTGAAACAGACAGCAGCGGGTGGGTGGGGGTTTTATTTGGGAGTCTCCCAGCCCCTGAGACTCATGTGTCTCGTCTTAAACCGTGTATGTGTTGAGACATCCTAAAGTGTTTTCTGAAGCTAACATTGAAATGACATTGTGGTTGAAAATACAATAAAAATGTCTTAATAAAGAGACCAACATTCAATGTTAGATGTGAGAAAATACATGAAAAAACATGATATAAAAGCAAATGTTTGTGAGAGAGAGAGAGAGAGAGAGAGAGAGAGAGAGAGAGAGAGAGAGAGAGAGAGAGAGAGAGAGAGAGAGAGAGAGAGAGAGAGAGAGAGAGCTGTATCATGCTGAGCACATTTTTACTAAGCAGTAAATCCGATTTTAGCTGACTTGCTTTCATTTTAGTATCAACTTAGTCTCAAATGTATCTCCGAGATAAAATAGAAATTAATGAGGCAATGGTGTTATAGGCCTACATTAAAATTATGGAGATGCGTTTTAAAAAATTTGCTGTATCATGCAGCTGTTTGCCAGTAACTTACTGTAGATTTAAATGTATGTTATTTACAGGCAACAGTTTGTTCAAAGTTAAATGAACATTAAACATGAACAAGTCTTTGTCTTTACAGAATAAAACTATAAAATAACAGCGTCATGCAAAGCTGTTTGAACAAACTGTTGCCAGTAAATAATAACATACATTTAAATCTACAGCAAACAACCGGCAGTAATACTGTAATTTTTTACAGATTTTTTTTTACAGTGATAATCTGGTTTTGGGGTAAATATGATGAGAAATGTTTCAATTCATATTGAAATCTTCAATAATCTTGACTTTAGATTGCAGACTTGGCTATTATGAGCTTAGTTTGTGACATTGTTAAGAGACGTTTGTGTTATTTTTGTCTTTTATCAGGACAAATATTTGAGGTGACTCGGACAAAAGTTTCTATTTGATCTCCGCTTAATTGATGTCTAGGAAAAATAACATCTATTAAAGATATCTCATCTGTGATTTTCTTAGCTATCAATTTTTGATTTAACCCTTATAAGTCCCTTGGGATCAATCTGACCCCAAAGCCACATTTCTTTATTTAAAAAATGTTTCCTTTCATCAAAGTGGGTCTTTTCAAGACTATCTGTCCATATTCATATAAAAAACTGGGCTTGATTCGGTCGTTCTGAAGATGTGTAAAAAAATATTACCAAAAAATGCCCTTGGGGGTTCAAATGACCCCAATTAAAAATGAAGGGGAAATTCAAAAAAAATGTTTCGTTTATATTTGTAAAAAAAAAAAAATCAATGCATCCTGAATAAATCTGAAAATTTCAACACAGAAAAAAAGGCCTGGTACTAGAGCAGAAACGCAATATAGAAAAGACATGCTCAATCACACATGCACACAAAAACACATATACTTACATTCGGTCAAATTTCTGTGGCATTTTGTAAAAACAAACATTTTAAAATGCATCAAAAACTACAAAAATTCTACTATTTGAAATAATATTTATTTTTAATGTCCTTTCTAATCTTTATTTATATAAATTCCCAAATTGTATTACTAAAGTAGTGATGTGAGCAGTTGGCCACATCCAGTGAAATGAATGGGTCTCTATGGTCTAGTTTATTTCATAAACTGTAATTCTTTTATGTTTTTTTTTCTAAACACCAGATGGCCGATTTCAACACATAACATCTAGATCAATATCTAAAAACAATTTAAATCAAATTTAGATCATAATTTATGTGAATTTTTCATAAAAATGTGATATTTTACATGTGATCTAATGGTGTAGTTGAGGAATTTAGTGTAAAACAGGTACAAAAGTACTTAATATCTCCCAAAAAACACAGCATTAACGTATAGATGGGAAGTAAAAATATAGATATATTAAAAATTGATATACTTTTTCTAATTACTCTTTTAATTTCTGGGGTCATTTTGACCCCCGCAGAACTCTAACGTAAAGCAGAAAATCTGGGCTTATGATGGTTAATTTTAACATCGCATTAAGCTGTTATAGTTTAAACCAGGGGTTTTCAAATTGGGGGCCGCGAGATGGTGCCAGGGGGGCCCCAGTTTTATGACATTTTTTAAAGTACATTAATTTATCATGAATTCTGTGTAATTAAACCTAAAAAATAATAAGCCAACTAACCAACAGCACTACTAGGTATAATTTTATATGTTTTGTTTAATTAAAATATTAAATTTTTAAATTTTATGCAATAAATTTTCTTTTGGGGGGCCGCGAAAAAATGCACTGTACACAAGGGGGCCGCACGCTGAAAAAGTTTGGGAACCACTGGTTTAAACAATATACTTGCCACATAAAACTACTTAGTTTTATTTCACATCGCTTTCAATCTTTGACTCAATCAATATTAAATATATCAAGATGATAGAATGTTGTTTACATTATGATTTCATGTAGAAAACAGTTAATCACTTAACAATGACTTTAACAATGGGGTTTTCACACGACTGGGTGGCATTTATACCCCAGTTGTCCTGTTGAGACATCACAGACTGAAAGTAATCCAGTCATTTGGTTGCTATAGAGACCGCTCACCTGCCGCAGGGCAAAAAACAGAAACTAAAATGATCATCAGAGAGACGAACGGAGAAAAAACAAGACAAGTAGGTGTTTGGTAAAACAACACCATGTGATAGAAACAAAAAAATCTGTTGTTTTTTCTTATTTCAAACTTCTGTACTCAAGATGAATGAGGATGTCATGATGCTGTATGCAGGGAGTTTTCGAGCAAGCCGTTTAAATGAGTTTAGTGCCTGAGGCCCGAGAGAGAAAGAAACGGATGATGTCTGATCGCTGACGCCGTTTCGCCGCATGTTCATTTATCAGTGCCCTCGCACACACAAACACACTTTATTACATTAATGAACCCAGAGTCTGATCTCTGTCTCTGTTTAATGGAGCGCTCTCCTGCTTTATGTGTCTGGGTCTTCTGTAGAGCTTTCCCACATGGGAGACAGAAAATAAAATCTACTGCAAACAGAGGCTGGTGAATGGAGATGGACCTGTGACGTACTGGAGCAGAGAGCTACGTGGAGATGAACTCATCTTGGTGAGACCCACATATGCATATAAGTTTGTTTTATAGTATCATTTTTTTTACTATATGTGTGATTCTAATTAGGGGTAAATATCACGTCCATGCACTTTATTATCAATTTGAATTACTTTTCACGTCAAGCAATAATCACTTTTATATCAGGGGACTTTTCTAATCTTTTAATACAAAAAATCTAAGACATATCCATCTTTTATCTTACAAAATGCCATATTTTCTTCTGGAATTTGCTGCTTTTGTGCGGTCCGGTTTGAGAAATGTGTGGTTTTGCTCCTAAAATACACGTTTCTTGATATATTTTTATATCAAATCACTTTTATATCAGGGGACTTTTCTAATTCGTTTAATACAAAAATCTAACACATATCCATCTTTTATCTTACAAAAATATTTTATACTGGAACTTGTTGTTTTTGTGCGGTCCGATTTGGTTAATGTGTGGTTTTGTTCTTCAGATTAGCTCTAAAATACTTTTATATATCTTTATATATATTTTTAATAAATATTTGTTAAAAATTTTGAGAAATGTGTTTTAACATTTTTTGTGTGTCCGAGAAATCAGTGTCACCTGTGTTACTCCCAATAAACCCCCCTATAAATCAGCAATGGTTTGTTCCAAAGTCACAAGTCCAACATCAAGGGATGTCTTTTCCCTTTTTAGAGGAAAATTTGAAGACGGTGTTGTTAGTCATAACTTCTCCTCTTAAATATTATATATCTATATTATTGTCTGCACATAGAGTAGATTGATTGACTGTCAACTGTGTTATCAGAATGTTGTAGAAAACTTGCGTCACATGCTATATTTATAAATATGTAGAGAAAGAATATAAAAACATAAGTTAATTAAGGTCAGAAGTTTGCACAAGGCCCTAACATGTCCCTGTAATGTCAACTGTGTTACATGTCAACTGTGTTACTGTAACACAGTTGACAATGATAAACACGATTGACAATGTATTGTTTTTATTGACAAATTTATGCTCACATTGAGTGTTGTTGATAAAAAAATTCACCAACTTATGTCTTTACACAGGAGTTACATAGGAATTGTCTTAAACCATAATTTGCATAATCTCACGACCACACTTTCTATAACCCAGTATCCATAACATTATATTATATTAACATTTGTCAAGGTTTATAAAGCATACAGCATTTTTCTCATAATTGACTTAAACCTATATAATCTTATAGATTTGACATAATAATATTTCTGATTAGTCATGACTGATATTGTTAGGATGTTATTTTATGAGTCCTTACAACTTGAAGTGCATTATAAAACTTTATTTCCATTTATAATAATATTCATTATTATAATATGTGTGTTTAAAATGCTTTATGGATACTGAGTTCATAAACACAAGGATTTGATTTATAAATTCAATATGACTTCATGATTTGAAATAATTTGATTTGTGTTTTATGGAGATGGGTTTATCTGCTGCTGAGAAACAGCGCCAGTATAGGGCTCTCTTTAAAACTTCTAATGTGTCCTGTGTAACTTTGTCTGTCAGCTGTGTTATGTGTGGTTTTTATGTCATAAATCTTTTAAATGTGAACTAAACTATCGGAAAAACAGATGGGGATTTCTCTGTAGATGGAGGAATGGTGAATAACACAAAATTTATGTGGAAGAGAAGTGTCATCCTTCTTGATAGCATTCCTTGGAACGCCCATTATGAAGTGGCCAAATTATATTTTTTAATCAGTTGGACAAAAAACCTCAAAAACTCTACTTGAAAACCTTAAAAACAAATGTGTTATCAAACATGTGATAATTAATTCATGTTTCAAATGACGCAGCATTTGTCCGTAACACTGTTGACAAAATAATGAATCAAATGTTCATTTTCATAACCATACTTAAGTCATTAGAGCTTAAGCTTGCCAAATAATCAATTTAGAACATTAGGGGGATATAATACTCAACCAACTAGTTTATTTATCAAAATAGAATACAGATGTTCTCACTTTTTGGCTGAAATGTACCCCTACACTGCAAAAAATGACTTTCTTACTTATTATTTTTGTCTTGTTTTCAGTAGAAATATCTAAAAATTCTTAAATCAAGATGTATTTTCTTGATGAGAAAAATAACCTAAGAAAATAATACAAATTTTTAGACAAAAAATATACAATTTAAGTGAATTTGTGCTTAAAACAAACAAAAATTATCTGCCAATGGGGTGAGAAAATTTTACTTGAATTAAGTGTTTAAGAAAAACGAAATCTTATTTCACAATTTTTTTCTCACCCCGTTGGCAGATAATTTTGCTTGTTTTTAAGGACAATTTCACTAAAATTGTATATTATTTGTCTTAAAACTAGACTTATTTACTTAGGTAATTTTGCTTATCAAGAAAAAGCATCTTAATTTAAGAATTTTTAGATATTTCTACTGAAAACAAGACAAAAATACTAAGTAAGAAAGTCATTTTTTGCAGTGTAACTATAGAATGACTTGTGTGTATATTGAAACAACTCAGTGCATACTTAACATGGCAGTGTACTAATGAGAGTGCATTGTAATCATGTTTATGATTTCAAGCAGGAAACAACTTATGGATTTTTTCCCATACATCTTAGTGTTTAGAGACAGAGAGAGAGAAACATTGGGTGTGAGCATTTAATGGAGCGAATACATTTTTGTAGCTCACAGATCTTTTCTCACGCTTTTCTCATGTGACACAAACACTCAAGGTGTCCTTACTAGCTTTTGAAAGTATTTATCATCTCTAAAGTAGGGCTGTCAAAAGATGAATGTATGTAATCTATATATAATATAATCTATATATATAATATAAAATATATCTAAATCAAAATTTTATATACCTTATATATGTAAAAGTTATAATAAATATGTAAAAGTTTCTTAAATACATACATGCATGTGTGTATATTTATATATACAAAATAATTAAACACAGTGCACACACATATTATGCAAAAACAAACTTTTATTTTGTATGCGATTAATCGCGATTAATCTTTTGACAGCCCTACTCTAAAGATATCTGACACTTAATAAAGCACATACAGCAATACGTCCTGCAACACAAACGTAGAAACAAATTCGGGATGGCATGGGTGTAACATTATCTTAGGCTATCTTAATGACAAAAACATATTTGGTGCACATATTGAGCTGATGTCCTGCCGTAATACATGGCAGAAATTCAAGTTGAGCAGTAAAATAAGATGGTTATGAGAAGGGTTGCAAAATTCTGGGAATTTTGTAAACTTTCCATGGTAATTACACATGAATATATGGGAATTTTTGCAAACCGATGAAGATGAGTCTGATGTCGAGGAAGCTAATGTTTGTATGTGATGCAGCTTTTTAAAATTACCGACATTTTCAGAATGATTTCTTTTAATTCTTTAAGTGTCCAACTTGGAATATTCCAAAATTCCCAAGCTTTGCAACCTTGAGCCTGAACACACAGGAATGTTGAAAAATCGTCCAAAACAAATGCGGGTCCGACCCAAATCAAAGCCGCCCTCATTCAAGCTGTCTGAAAATTCCCACGGGTTTGTGAGTGAATATAGAGCTTAAGTTTGACAGAACAACAATCCCATAATTCAGCAGTGATAGTCTTTGAGTTCTGCTGTGAATCTAGGACACGTTTTTAATAAGACAAAGCATGAAAGAAATTAACTGAGACTCTGATTGTGTTTTTTTTCTCATCAAGACAACATACTGCTCAACTGATCTATTACAAAGATGACAAGAACATACCCTTCCTTGCTTGTTAAGCAGCTTTTTTACAGTAAGAAAAGTATGGACCTGTCCTGGATTTAAACTGCAGAATATTATACAAAAAATAACACTGTTAAAGATTCCTTGTTGCACTAAAATGTTTAAGTTTAATCAACTTAAATGTACAGTTAATTTCAACTTTCTTGGCTAGTAAATTTAATTCAAGTTGATTAAACTTAAAAAATGTAAATGCAACAAGGTACACATCCACCTATAAAAATAATTTGCTCGATTTACTAAAAGATATAGTGCATAATTTTTGCGTCCCTCTTTTTAAGCAAGTTTCTCATGGAATTTTAAGCAATTCCTTAAAAAAAATATAAGCTTAACCTGCTTAATATTACATGTGAAACTTACTTAAAAAATGCAATTGCTTAAAATTTCATGTAACACTTACTTAAAAAAGTGGGTGCAAAAATTATGCACTATATATATATATTTTTAGTAAATCCAGCTTATTTTTTCAGTGTAGCAAACATTCAGAATACCTTAGCAACACCCTAGCAACCACTTGTGTTTTGCATAGAAAAGCGCAATTAACTTTTATCCGATAGTGAAAAAATCTTTCTTTTCTTTCGCAGATCTTTGGGGCCGATGACGTGGTTTGTACGCGGATTTACGTTCGAGAATGAGGTTACAGCGGTTCCACAGATGACCATAAATAACGCAACCCAACATTCCTCCATTTCACATCCAAGAAATAAAGCATTCATGCATGTCAGAGTGTCACCATGCAGTCTTGCAGTGCATTGTGGGATTGACTGCGATCTGTATATTGCTCCAGTTCAATATCATCCGTGACTGTTATCTTCATTCAATTGATTTCTGTCGCTCTTTCGTGTGCAAATATGTGTACTGCAAACAAAAACTGTAATAAAAATTAAAAACGAACATCTTTTCGACTCTCACTGTTTACGAATATTGAAAACATCACTGACACACACAACCATACAGATTACACTCTTAAAGGGATAGTTCGGCCAAAAATGATATTAAACCCATGATTTACTCACCCCCAAGCTGTCCGAGTTGCATATGTCCATCGTTTTTCAGACAAACACATTTTCGGATATTTTAGAAAATGTTTTAGATCTTTCAGTTGATTAAATGTAATGTTACAGGGTCCACGACCTTCAAGTCCAAAAAAAGTGCGTCCATCCTTCACAAATTAAATCCAAACGGCTCCAGGATGATAAACAAAGGTCTTCTGAGGGTAATCCGCGCGGTGTTGTTGTAGAAATATCCATATTTAAAACTTTATTAACGAAAATAAATACCTTCCGGTAGCGCTGCCATCTTAGACTCCTCTGTATTCAGGAGAGAGTATTAGCGTAGTGTACGCACTTTTCTTAGTGACGTATGACAAATTCGGAGGGCGGGGGCACAGAGCAGCAGCAGAGTAGCCTCCGTAGGCTGCGTAAGCTCTCATCCTGAATGCGGACGCGACTAAGATGGCGGCGCTACCGGAAGGTAGTTATTTTTGTTAATAAAGTTTTAAATATGGATATTTCTACAACAACACTGTCCGGATTACCCTCAGAAGACATTTGTTTATCATCCTGGAGCCGTTTGGATTTAATTTGTGAAGGATGGACGCACTTTTTTTGGACTTGAAGGTCGTGGACCCTGTAACATTACATTTAATCAACTGAAAGATCTAAAACATTTTCTAAAATATCCTGTCTGAAAAACGATGGACATATGCAACTTGGACAGCTTGGGGGTGAGTAAATCATGGGTTTAATATCATTTTTGGCCGAACTATCCCTTTAAAGGTGCAGTGTGTAAATTTTATGAGCACATTTTGACAGAAATGCAATATAATATACATAACTATGTTTTCAGTGGTGTATAAAGACCTTACTTAATGAACCATTATGTTTTATGACCTTAAAATGAGCCATTACTATCTACATACATTTTGAATCTTCTTACATGGAAGTCGCCTACTACAGTAGCCCTAAACGGACAAACTGAGTGTGTTTCGTCTCCATGTTGTTTCAGACGATGACATGTATGTCCTGTGGCAGCTACTGTAGCTTCTCTATGTGTGTTTCCAAAGGGAGAGGTGCAATCTTACTAGATACTGCTAAAATCTACACACTACACCTTTAAATTTTGGTTCCTCAAAGAACCATTCAGCCAAAAATGGTTCTTCTATGGCACTGTGAAGTATTGTACAGCAACACACTAAAACTTAAATCACCTCGCATAGCAACTCCCTAGCAACCACCCAGAACTGTGACGGTAAGTTTAGCATAGACAAGCATCCCTTAGCTTTCTTTCAGAAGATTTTTCGCCTTTGGAAAGAACATCACAGCACTCCGAATCTTATTAAACACAATTTTTGGTCCACAGTCTCATTTCAGCGGGTGGCAGAGGAAGATAAGCAACGTAATCTTATATAGGACACGTTTACAGCGGATGCTGAAATGCGTGATCAGATTTAGTCTGAGTCTCGTTCAGGGAAACTTATTATATATGAATAAAACGCACACACGAAAATGTTCAAGAAAGGGTCTACAAGATTAATAAACTAACTGTGCATAATATTTTATCATATAACATGTGACGTCAAACATATTAGGTATGATTTAGGAAGGCGTCTGGGCTCAGGGTGAGCATGTGGGTGAGATGTTTTGGCTGGTGGGCACAATACGTGAGGCAATACATCACTCAGATGAGCAAAGCGGGAGAAAGATGCGCTGCTCCTCTTCATCGCTCATCACTACAATAAATGAATATAAGAGCTTCTCTGACTTAAAAAAAACACAAACTTTCAAACTACTTCCCAGTTTATAAGTGTGGTCAAATGGTCATGTAGTATTTATGGTCATGATAGAGGATTTTAAATACAAGTTGTGTCACCTGTCTCAACACAGGATTAACAGAAATATGATGAAGTGAGTGCACAATCTGGTTATAGCCAATATTTTTGACTTGTAGGTTAAAATTGTTATTCTGGCAATGCATTAATTGTACATGATAATCTATTTATTATGACTAAATATATATTTGAATACAGTCCACAGAAGACAAAGTTGAGTCGAGACAGATCTGACTCATTCATAAGGTCATTTATCCAGCAGAGATGTCAATGCTAAATGGCCGTTCGGTCTAATTCCGGCCTAAGCGCCTCAGGAAGTCAATTTTTTTCCCAGCGGTCTCCGCCTTTGCTTTGGCTCAGCTTTGGTTCTAAATCACTGTCACTGACGAACAAACCCCAAGACCCGAACAACAAAACATCAAAGACCTCAGAGCGATTTGTCTTCACGCCACCGGGCTGCCAGTAGATGAGAGGCGTTCTTTCAACACACAAAAACAACACGAACCACCAAATCAACGGTTGCCAGGTCCTTCCCCCTCCGCCCTGATTTCTGACCCGAAACGGTGTCTGAGAAAACGTTCAACCCACAATACATAAACTCACAGAGACTCCGTCAACAAGGGTGTGTGTGTGTGTGTGTGTGGTTATGTTAATTTGATGAGGGGTTTGGTTCCGACGCTTCTCTAAGCGCTGAATGAACTCTTTGTTGAAAACGCTCAGCAGAAACATCGAGGACGGGATCTCCTCCAGCCCGCAAGATCCTCACATGGACCCATAGGGGCCGAAATGAGGCCAATGCCACTGTGAACTGAAACAATTAGAGCTCAGCTGTTGTTTGAATGAAACTGAGAACAAATGTGAGTTAATGAGGAGATTTTGAGTCACTGTCACATACAGTGTGCGGTAAAAATATGTGACCTAAGATGGAGCCTTTCATTGCAAAGCAACATTTAAAGACCTCTATTATCCGATTTATGATTTTACATTTCCTTTGGTTTGTCAGTGTGTGTGAGTACAAGGTGACGATATGCAAAGTTACAAATCTCAAAGTATACGATGACGCGAGTTATCGTCTCCGACTGAAATCTCTAGTAAAGACGATATTAACTCCTGCCAGTAGCCATGTTTCCATCACCATTATTTTATGCGCATTTTGAAGTATCACATCAGAAACGAGTGATGGAAACACCAAATTTCAAATATAAATCCTTAATAATTTTTTATGTTTTACTTCCCATAAAATGTTATAAAATAGTATCTAATATATAGTTTATCCTCTATAGAATCAGCTGTGTCTGTCTTTCTCTCAAGGGTCTTTATTTAATCTCTCATTATCTCTTTATCGCGTAAGTGAAAAACCACCTCATGCAAGCGTATAAACATTTTTGCGAATTAATATTTATACAGATAAGTAGATTAAACGGGGCAGCCGATGGTCGTTGGTCAGACATCGGCTGGACATCACGTAGAAGGAAGGCTAGATCACTGGTGTGATAACCATGTCAGCAGGAACTGGGTCTGTTTGTCTGATTGTCCTCAGAATCGAGGATGAGACATGGAGAGAGAGAGAGAAACAAAATCTGATTAGAGTAGGGGCCATTCCCATGTATTAAAAGTGTTATACAGTATTGTGATTTAATATAAGGTTGATACCAGACAGGCTAACTATTACGGCATAAGTATATTACCCAGACGAGTTATGTGAATGCTTTGCTCCGGACAAGCTAACTATTGCGTGATGAGTACATTTACTAGACAAATTATGTGAATGCTTTGTAAAAAGGTAATGTCTTTAATTTAGATTTAAATTGAAAATGTCTCCATTTTCCAAGCTTGCCTTGTTTTGTTTACTGTTAGTTACTGGGTTACCAATACCATTGTCATTCGCACCAACAACTTAATGGAAACGCACCTAATTCGCATTTGTTTGTTTTTCTTTTTTTTGCGATTTTTATAAAGATTCACATTTATAGCGAATGAGGGAAACGCCACATTTCGAATAAAAAATCCTTAATTCACAAAAAGGTTTAAAGGGATAGTTCGGCCAAAAATAATATTAAACCCATGATTTACTCACCCCGAAGCCGTCCAATATGCATATGTCCATCATTTTTCAGACAAACACATTTACAGTTATCTTAGAAAATGTCTTATATCTTCCAGCTGCTAAATAGCAAAGTTACTGGGTCCAGCTCCTTCAAGTCCAAAAAATGTGCATATTTCCTTCCCCCAAAGAAATCCAAACGGCTCCAAGATGATAAACAGAGGTCTTCTGAGGATTATCCGTGCTGTGTTGTTGTAGAAATATCCATATTTAAAACTTATAATAACATGATAACGCCGCCAACTTAGACTCCTCTGTATTCAGGAGAGAGTATCAGCGTAGTGTACGCACTTTTCTTAGTGACGTATGACAAATTCGGACGGTGGGGGACCGAATAGCAGCAGAGAAACCTCAGTAAGCTGCGTATGCTCTCATCTTGAATGTGAACGCGATTAAGATGGCAGCATTACCGGAAACGACTTATTTTAGTTTATAAAGTTTTAAATGTGGATAATTCTACAACAAAACGGCGCGGATTACCCTCAGAAGGCCTTTGTTTGTCATCGTAGACACGTTTGGATTTATTTTGTGAAGAATAAATGCACATTTTTTGGACTTGAAGTACGTGGTGGAGCCCATAACTTTACATTTGATTAACTAAAAGATCTAAAACATTTTCTAAAATAACTGAAAAATATTTGGCGAAACTATCCCTTTAACTATCCATGGTCACCCCTTGGAGAAAAGAAAACAAGACCCAAATGGCTGCTCGTCACTGCTCATCCGAGGGGTGCAAATTCATGTGTTCTGAGTGTCGTGTGTTGCTTGTGTTTTCAAAATATGTGTTTGTTGGGTCATGTGAACCATGTGCATCAAGTGTTTTGTCAAAATAATTGCCTGCTGCATACGCATCAAAACCGTTTATGATAAAAGAGACGCTCACGTTCACAAATACATGCAAGCGAATCTTTTTACATTATAGCGATGACGCTTAATGACGATTTTCTCAGACCAATCAGTGATCTACAGTGTTTTCGCGTCACGTTTTGGTATCAGCTCGGGTCGCTTGGAACAAGGTGGTACGAAAAAAGTATCGGGTACTGCACCCAATGGAAAAGCTCCCAAAAGTAAGCTGACCCGACCCAAACTAAACCAAACCTTGGGGTACTATGCAATGGAAAAGTGCCATTAGACGTGTCTGCAGCAGGCAATTATTTAAGACATGTGATGCACATAGGATCACTCAACGCGTCAAACACATATTTTGAAATTACGAATCACACACATAATAAAGTGTTTTTTGTAATTATGCAAAAAAAAGAGTAAATAATGGGAGATGGAAACGCATTTAAGACCCACATTAGCGAACATTAAACCCACGGGACTGCCCGTCTAGCTGTATCAGCTGATGTGTCTTTACCATGGGGCTTGACGTGGTCACCTTGCTGCTAGTGCCTGCATCAAAAATGCTGCATTCCTTCTTCTGTGCACATTAAGTTTGGTAATTACAAGCTGCACTATTAATAACCAAATTAAAACCTAAATTAATAACTTGCCCCAGTGCCTGCATATGTCTTCATTTTCCAAGCGTGCTTTGTTTTGTTTACTGTTGGTTACTAGGTTACCAAAACAACCTCATTTGCTTGAACAACTTGATGGAAACGCACCCAATTCGCATTTTTTTTTTTTGCACATTTCGAAAAGATTAGATTCACGTTTGGATGGAAACCAAGCTAAATGAGGGGAAACTCTAGCCTGGTTAGCCAGACCTACATCAAGATGTAAGGTCTGGCAACTCTTCACACAAACGGCTCAATGCAAGGGGCGGGATATAAGGTTGTCCCTCAAAATGCCTCTGCACGCAATAGGATAGCGCTATGACCAATGAGAACAACGAAGAAGGTGACGTAGTTACCGTAACCAGTCGGCAACACTCCAAACACATCTTTCTCGCTTAAAAAGGAATTCAGTAGGGTTATTTGCTCTTCTCTCAAAGAAAAACATAAGTCTAAGTCCTCCAGAGTCCCGGCCAAAGCCGCTTCAAAAGAAAGCTGTTCGCCAGCAGCAGCAGCCATTCGTTGCAGCTCTGTCATCATCATGTTAAGCCCGCCCCACAGACGCTACACACGATGTGATTGGCCTGAACAAATTTTGGTTTTTGGAGCTGTTAAGTGTATTGTGAGTGCCTAGACTAAACCCTGGCAGCAAATATATTTTGCGGCCGCTAGGGTGCGTCTAGATTTCTAGGCTAGGGAAACTCCAAATTTCGAATAAAAAAATCATTAATACACAAAAAGGGTTTTACACTCGCTTGAGGTGGTTTTTTAATCATGCCAAAAAAAAAAAAGAGCAAATATGTGAATAATGGGAGATGTAAACGCAAATTTGCCGATTAAATTGAGGTAACGAACATAAAGGACTGAACGTCTAGCTGTTTCTGCTGTCGCTGTCTTTACCATATATGGGACTCGACGTTGTCTTATTGCTGCTAGTGTGAGGATCGGACGAAGAACAAGGAAACCCAAATGCAAACGATGTCGGGGAAGTCACTGAACATTTATTTAACAAAACACTGAAAACAAAAGCCCACGTGGGGGCAACACAACATTAAACATGATTTTCAAAGACACTGACAAAACACTAAATCAACTAGACTCTGATGTAACATTTAAACAGGAATAAACAAACATAATAAATGCACATCAGTACACAATGACCCAGCACAAGACAAAAGACAAGAGGAGATTAAATAGGGGAAAAACTAAACAAGATAACAAGGGCAACACAGGTGAATGGGATAAACTGATAATGAATAATTAACAGGGAGAACAAGGGGGCGGGGACTAGGAACGAGACACCAGAGGCACATGACCCAAAATACAAGGCCATGAGCCTCCACATGAAACAAGAGACTGTCAGAACCCTGCCATCACTATAAAACAAATATAAAACAAGAATCTCGTGGCAGAGTCCTGACAGCTAGTGCCTCAAAAACTCTTCATTTCTATTTCTGTGCACAACATTTAGTAATTACAAGCTACACTATTAAAGGTAGGGTAACACATTTTGAAAAATGCTAACGGTAGCCGCCTAGCAATGAAATCCCGATCCCACCCTCAAGTCAAATCGCCATCCAAAGTCACGCCTCTTTCCAAACACATGAACACGCACAGATCAGACGGTCACATCTCATGTCTCATTCACCAGTGAGAAAACTTTGCAGTACAAAGTGAATAACACTTCCAAAATAACCAACAAAAACAACTGGTTTACATCAGAATTAGTTTAAGCACACGTTCGATTGTGTAGACGTAGTAACTATATTGTTATGCTAATCCGGAAAACGAACACAAATTTCATAAGCAACACAACGTTTCATCAAAGTTGAATATCTGAATCCATCTCAATACAAACATATTGCGTAGGTCCTTACCAAAATAAACAGTGCAACGACCCTTTCAGACCCTTTGCCTCCTGTAGCTGTTTGCATCTCGTGGTAAAGCAGTAAAGTTACAGATGTTAATTTGGGTTTTTGCTCTTGCTGATCCAGGCAGTTTTTGCTTTTGTTGTTATAAAAGATGCATTTAGTTTTGTTGCTCCTGTGTAGGTTGTCAATTCAGCAGAAAAGTTTGCTGTTCTCGCTGTTTACAGACAGAGCGCACGTGAACGCGCCGATGACGTATGGTATCTGCGTGGACTCGCTGCGGTGGGAATTCAAATTACGCTTACGTATGAGGGACATAAAAGGAAACGTCCGTTCGGACCGAAATCTATGATTTGTTGAACATTTTTTGGTCCTACGCCTTTCACAGATGACATAAATTTTTACAAATACATTTAAACAACTTAACACAGTGATTGCTATCAGAATTTGAGGAGACTTTTAACCAGCATAACTAAAAATGTTTCAGGATCAAATCTGTTACCCTACCTTTAATAACTAAATTAATACCTTGCCTCATCGTGACTGCAGTCATGTCTCCATTTTCCAAGCCTGCTTCGTTTTGTTTACTGTTGGTTACTAGGTTACCAATACCACAGTCATTCGCTCGAACTACTTGATGGAGACGTACCTAATTCGCATTTGTTTTGTTTTTACTTTTATGCGAATTTTGAAAATATTTGCTTTCCGTCAACATGATTTTGTGCACATTTTGAAGTACTGCATCGAAGACGAGTGATGGAAACGACAAATTTCGATTAAAAATCGCTTAATTCGCAAAAAAAGTTTTACACTTACAGGTGGTTTTGATTTATGCGAAAAGAGTACATGCAAAAAATGGGAGATGCAAACGCATTTGCCGAATAAATTCTGACCTACCGAACATTAAAGGTGCTCTAAGCGAATTGAAGCGTTTTAGACCATAAAACATTTTTTGTTACATACCGGAAACATCTCCTCACTATCTGCTTGCTGCCTGTCCGCTGATCAAACTGTAAAAAAACGCGATCTCTGTAGACAGCCCAGGCTTCACAAACGGCAATATCAACAAATGGCCAAACCTAGCCAGCACAAAACAAAACAAAGTATTCCAGCCAATAAACGGCAAGAATGATTTGGGGTGGGGGTTGGGCGCATAGATATGTATAAAGGCTAGATGGCTCGTCCGCGCTGATGGCCAATTGAGTGGAACGTCCGCATTTTGGCGGCCATCTTAGGACAGGGCGCTCGCTCACTCGTAGCATTGAGTTTTAATGATGCAGGTACTTTTAAATGACCATAACTTGCTTAATTTTTTACCGATTTTCAAACGGATTGGTTTGTTATAAACGTCAAAGATGTACCTATGACACTGAATACGTATACTAAAAATAAATAAAACATTCATGAAACATGTTAAAGCATCCAGAATTATAGCCACGTTAATAACGTTTGTAAAAAACCAAACCGTTTGTAAATCCGTCAAGAATTCAGCAAGTTACGAGCATTTTAGTTGGCGTATGTCACTCACCTTCCGTCCACAGCAGCAGGGAGCAGCACTATGGCAGCACTGACCTAAGATGGCCGCCAAGTGACGACACAGCTGACTCCGCCTTGAGCCATCTAGCCTTTATATACATATCTATGGTTGGGCGCGTTCATGAAAGCACGGAAGGGAGGGGGAGGGGGAGGAGTTAGCTACGCTCTGTCTGTTTGAAAACAGTTCAAACATCAACAGGAAGTGACGTCGCACATTATTCGCTTAGAGCGCCTTTAAACCAACTGACCGTCTGGCTGTTTCCGCTGAAGTTGTCTTTACCACATATGGGGGCCTGGGGCTCAACGTCGTCGCAAGTCTGCTAGTGCCTGCATCAAAAATGCTGCATTAATTCTTCGTTGCACAGCATTTAGTTTGGCAATTACAAGCTGAACTGCTAATGAATTAATAACTTGCCCCATTATGACTACATGCAGTCCTGTCTCCGTTTTTCAAGCGTGCCTTGTTTTGTTTACTGTTGGTTACTAGGTTACCAATATCACCATTCGCTCAAACTTGATGGAAACGCAACTATTTTGCATTTGTTTGTTTTAGTTTTTTTGCGATTTTGAAAAGATTTGCTTCACGAGCAGTAGCCTTGTTTCCATCCCTAAGATTTTATGGGCATTTTGAAGTATCGCATCAAAGACGAGTGATGGAAACACCAAATTTCGATTAAAAATCCCTAGATTCTCAAAACAGTTTTTACGCTCGGTTGAGGTGGTTTTTGATGTCTGCGAAAAAAGTAAATGCGTAAAATAGGAGATGAAAACGCATTTGGCGAATAAATTCTGACGTACCGAACATTAAACCCACGTGACAGACCGCAGCTGTTTTCGCTGAAGTTATCTCTTATCTTACCATTATGGGTCTCGACGTCGTCGCAATGTCTGCTAGTGCCTGCATAAAAATGCTGCATCCTTTCTTCTGTTTACACCATTCAGTTTGGCAATTACAAGCTGCACTGCTAATCAAGTAATAACTTGCCCCATCATGAATACATGAAGTCCTGTCCCATTTTCAAGCGTGCCCTGTTTTGTTTACTGTTGGTTACTACGTTACCAACCGTCATTCGCTCAAACAATTTGATGGAAACGCACCTAATTCGCATTTGTTTGTTTTAACTTTTTTTTGCGATTTTGAAAAGGTTTGCTTAACTAGCAAATTTCGGATAAAAATGTGGTTTTACACTCGTGTTTTTTTACTTATGCAGTAAATAAATGCGAATAATGGGAGATGGAAACGCATTTGTGACGTAGCGTACAGTCTTTACCATATATGGGGGCTTGACTGATTGCTGTGTATAGAGTTTGGTTCCAAAACCATATAATGTTTTTTATTCCAATTAATATCAAACTGCAGTTGTTTTTTATTTAAAAAATACAGTAGCACAATAAAACATAATACAAACATGACAACATAATAATAAACATGTTTTGAATAAATAAAAAAACGGAGTAATCTGATTTTGGAATCAACTCATCATATATATCTCATCCTGATTTCATTTATAAATATAAAAAGAACAAGATTAAAAAAAAACTCATAATGCACTTCTTCATGTAATTTATTGTTAATTATAATAATATCCCTTGCTTAGTGTCGTTTTCTTTTTGTTGTTAATTTGAACATCTAATTGTAGATGCCATCTTCACTTTGTCATTATTAATAATCCCTAAACGTATTAATATATGCATTTTATTAATACAAGTTATTAATAAATAAATTATTAATTAACAGGTACCACTGTTACATTATACAGGATTAGTTCATGGACACACCAGACTAATGAAGCTTCTCTTTCTCTCTCTCTTCTACTGAGAGAGCAGACTGACTCTCTTGTTAACTCTCTGTGGGAAACTCATCGCACCTGTCAGGCCGAGCAGCCGTCAGAGTCACACAGAGCAATCTGGGTCACCCTGACTGGGCCGAAGAAAGAAAAGCATCCTTCACCTGTCCAAAACCATTGGATCTAAACCCTAAAACACACAAACACACACACACAGATCCTGCCTGTTATACAAGAGCCAGACTAAGTCCGCTGAGAAAAGGTTTTCAGACTGGATGAATTATTTTTTTTTATCTTTTGCTGTCTGGACTGTCAAGCCTCCAGCATTCTTCTTATTCGATGGCACTTGTTTAGTACATTACAATGGATTTCATTTACATTTAACTGTGTACTTTTTTGTGATTTACAGGCCTATTACTGTTTTAAGTGTTGATTAACATATGGCATGTTTATTATTATAGCATAAATGCATACAATCGGCTGTGCCTGGAATAACTTATATTTCACATTTGGATCAGGCTATAAAATGAAACTATTATGTTTATTAATATGCAAATGATTTACATTTCTAATAATACAGAACCAACCATGACTCCAGATCATCCAATGTAAGACTGCTTGCACCACCTGGTGGCTACAGATGAGAATGCAATATTAAAATTATATTTTTTAGAGGGTCCACATGAGCAGGGGTTTATGAGATGAACTTTTGTAAGGGACCCCCACCTAAAATAAATACAGCAATCTATATAATTCACTATTGCTGGATGTATAAACCCCAGTAAGTAAGATAAAGGAGACTGTAATAAGAAAAAAACACTAGAAACATACAAAGCAAATATAAATGATTCTGCAATGTATGTAGCAAGAAATGACAGACCTAGCAAATAATACATTTTAAAATTTTTCTTCGTCTTTTCTCTTAACTTTTCTGGGAACCTCACAGAGGCACAGTGGGGGACCCCAGATTAAAAAGTATTTCATAACATTAATTCACAAAATAAGTTTAAAATATTCAAAAACGAAGCCAGGTGTTTATGCTACAAATGTAATTTTTATTAATTTAAATAATATGCAAATAAAGGGTCTATAATGATCCACAGAAAAGACATGCTTTGTGACTCATTTTTAAAATGTGTATATATATATTTATATTTAGATTTGTCCAGCAGAAATCTATCCAGAGTGAAGACCGAGACCTCTGACAACGACGAAGACCTTTACATTCATAGAGTTGTATATCTGCGTGTTGCGTGTTCGCCAGAGCTGAATATTTATTCGAAACGGTCGGTGATAAAAGTGTACAGAAACGAGATCCATATTCAAACTTCAAAAATTAAAATGCTTTTTATCATATAAAAACTTCCATTTCAAAAAACAAGAACCTGGATACATTTCTACTTTTCAAAAGTAACATTTTCCTAATAAAAAACTGACGAAAAGGGAAGCGAAAAACAAAAGGAAACACACTAAAGACCCAACCATAATAATCAACTCGCTTTGGTAAAAACTGTAATAAACCATCTTGCATTTTTCCATGTGGGTTTCTGCAACTTTCTCCCTAAACGTCACGCTAATGCACTAACACAACACGCACATCTGGCATAAAAAAGGTCTGGCGATATATTTACATTTTATTTACAAAACCGATCAACTGCTTGTGTGTTTATGTGTGTGTGTGTGGTTCATATGTGATGTTGGCTGTAAGCTGGTGTTCTGTGCAGAGATAAGCGTGCAACCTGCTTTCTGATTCTTGACACACAGGCCCGAGATTTTATTGCTGACGCATTTTTTATTTTTTGCCTTTTTTAAATAAAAATGTAATTCTTCAGTCTAATATTACAATGCATTTTTTCCACCTCAAATGTTTCTCTTTGAAATGTGGCAGAATAAACCGCTTGCTCTCGTGTTAACGTTAAGTGCACTTATCCCGAAACTAGAGGAATTGCCGTCTTTCTATCCATAAAAAAATCAAGCAAAGCGACGAATCTGAATCAGACACGTCAGCTCCGCCACAGATTTAGTCACGGCGAATGTGAAAAACGCCATCAAATCAAATCCGAGAATACACTTTCTACAAAACACAGATCTGATATCTAGATATATATCAGGTCAGAGGGCAGGTCTGTATTAAGAGCTTTGCTGATTGGTCCAGGGTTGACTGGCAGGTCTTTAACCCCACGTTTTGGCACCGGGGGACCTGCAGCTTTAAAAAAAAAAAAACACTGTTAAAAATCTTTAAATGTGTGTTGATGTCACAGGTCAAAAGTGACTGGTTAGCTTGGCTCTGTCATGTTCTGTGTAAGCCCCGCCCCTGTTCGCTTATGTCACTGGGTCTTCTGGCTGCTGCCGTACTTGACCCTGTACTTATTAATACGCTGATAGTGAACGGTTTCGGGTTCGCAGGTGGTGGAGCAGGGCACTAGTCCATCACGCCCTTCTCCCATCAGCCACTTGCTGGTCTCGGCGGCCATGTCTCTGGTCACGTGCTCTTTGGCCCAGCGTTGAGTCCAGGCGTGAAATCGCTGGTGCAGGCGTCCGCTCACTCGCTCGTGAGACTGAGAGAGAGAGGGAATGTGTGAGAGAGAGACATAAGTAGTATTAGGAAAAAACAGACAAGAGGTTGTGCACATGTTCATACCTGATGGGCTCTCTGCAGTGCTGTGCGTCTGTACATGTAGTCTTCTGATTTAAAGACGTAAACCATCTTGTATGAGTTTAGTTTGAACATGCACTCCATCCTCATGCTGTCGGCATTCTCCTTCCTGCCTCCTTCTTTCACCTCCTTCTCCTGTGACTCACGGTCACGCTCACACTTACGGATCCGCCGCAGATTCCTACGGATACAGACAGCAACGTCAAAACGGTGGGAACGCTTGATGACAATTAATATAAAACCACTTATCTGCATTAGCTACAATAGCTCATGTACCTGGGCAAAAACACAGGCTTCTGTGTCAGATGATCCTTTAGGTCTGGAGACGAGAAATCGGCTGACAGGTACCGCATGACGTAATCTGACCAACGCTACACACACGGCGAGAGAAAATGTTAACACGGGAACAATACTAAAAACCTAAAAAAAAATCTCTCTAATAATTTGTGATCTAAGCGAATGTGGAGTTTTGCTAACTCACTTCTATCTCCATGGGCTCATCTGAATTGTCCTCCTCCGTGTCCAAAAGCTCCAATGTGAGCTGAACGTTTTCTTGGTTCTTCATGAACATCAGCTGGGGAAGGGAGAAAGAGAGACCGTTTTAGGACAAGGCTCCTATCGGTACCATAGACTCAATGCAAATACATGTTGATGGGTGCACCTTAAAGCAGTTCTCATCAGACATGAGCTGTTCGGCTTTGCGCTGGTAAGATGCTTCTGGATTCGCCCTGCTGCTCTGAGTTAGCAGGGATCCGCCTGTGGCCGAGTGACTGCTTTCATTCAGGTACAGCTCTGTGACCTGGACACAGATCTCTTCACTTACTATGTGCTGAAGCTGCAAAACAAGGAAAAAAGAAATGTATTAAAATTCAAAAACATTCCAGTCCTATCGAAGTGAGATTTCTTGGGTGTCCAACTGATGTTTAATACAATGGTTCTCAAACTGGGACCGCAAGATGGTGCCAGGGGGGCCCCAGTTTTATGACATTTTATAAAATAATAAAATAAAATAAGCCAACTAACCAACAGCACTACTATGTATAATTGAATGTGTTTTGTTTAATCAAAATGTTACATTTTAGAATTGTTTTTGTCATAAATTTTCTTTTGGGGGCCGCGTAGGAATGCACCGTTCACAAGGGGGGCCGCACGCTGAAAAAGTCTGAGAACCACTGGTTTAATATATAGCTATGTGGAACAGGATTTTGGACCGATGAAGTCGGACTTATATATTTTGTCTTTATATACTGTATTCACAAGTAAACTAGTGAACATTTAAACATGCTGGAAGAGAGTTGTACAAACATTTCACTATATATGTCATACGGTGTATGGTTATGTACGCGACACTTAGAACGTTAAAGGATCTGTTTTGCTTTAAACCACAATATTTGACAATGGATTATTCCACCTTTGATATTCCGTCTAACGCATCTTATTTCGCCTACCACTTAGTGGCACCTTATTTCGTCTTCAATATTCCGTCTATCGCCTTATTCCGTCTACAGCTTGGCGGCACCTTATTCCGCCTTTGATAGTCTGTCTATGTAACCTTATTCTGTCTACCACTCAATGGTCCTTATTTAGTCTTCAATATTCCGTCTATCGCTCATTGCCTTATTCCGTTTACTGCTCGGCGGCACATTATTATGACTGATATTCCGTCTACCGCACCTTATGCTGCCTACCACTCGGCTGCGACTTATTCAGTCTTCAAAATTCCGTCTATCACTCAATGCCTTATTCCATCTACTGCTCGGCGGCACCTTATTCCGTCTACCGCTCGGCGGCACATTATTCCGCTTTGATATTCCTTCTACCGCACCTTTATCTGTCTACCACTCAGCGGCACCTTATTCAGTCTTCAATATTCCGTCTATCGCTCAACGCCTTTTTTCGTCTACTGCTCGACAGTGCCTTATTCCGCCTTTGATATTCCATCTACCGCACCTTATTTCCTCTACCACTCGGCGGCGCCTTATTTTGTCTTCTATATTCTGTCTATCGCTCACGCCTTATTCCGTGTACCGCTTGGCGGCGCCTTATTCCGTCTACCACTCGAAGCCACCTTATTCCGCCTTTGATATTCCATCTACCGCTTATTCCGTCTCCGGCTCGACGCCTCCTTATTCCGTATACCGGTCAATGTCTTATTCCAGGGCTATTCAAATCTTACCCTGGAGGACCGAGCACTGCAGAGTTTAGCTCCCTGAACAAAGACACCTGAGCAAGCTAATCAAGGTCTTCATGATCACTAGACAATCACAGGTGGTTAAGTTTGATTAAAGTTGGAGCTAAACTCTGTAGTGCCCGGCCCTCCAGGGTAAGATTTGAATAGCCCTGTCATATTCCATCTACCGTTCAGTGCCTTATTCCCTGAACCGCTCGTCGGCACATTATTTCGTCTATGCTTCATGCCTTATTCCTTCTACAGGGTACCCCCAGGATTGTCAATCCTAAATTCAAGGCTTTTTAAGACCTTTTTAATACCACTTCAAATTAAATTTAATACCTACATCGCACCCATTCGGGTAGAATAAATCATTTTAAATAACGTAATATACCTCAAATAATAACTATTTACAAGTGTTTGAACATTCATGACAACATGCCTCTGAAAGGCTGAGTCCAAGGCCCAAACGGCCTAACCCTTATCTTTACCCAACAATCAAAACCAACAATCAAATAGATTTAATAGATTTAAATGTACATTTATTGTCAATTTGAAAATCCCTAAATCAGGGATGGGCAACTGGAGGGCCACATGCAGCCCTCCTCTTTATCTTGTGCAGCCCGCCACGTTTTAATATGACCATTATGTCGGATAAGGTAATTTATGTTAAAACAATAGCCTTGTTTGATCCATGAAATAAGCTGCAAACCAAACAATAACACCAATTTTAAGATATTATTTTTTTTACTGTTTAATATAGTTAAATATGTAACAACATCTAATAACACTCATCAGTAATGCTCTGAACCAGAACAATACTGACAAACAAAATTAACCATATTATGGCAAATGAAAGAAAAACCCCTCAAACACAACAACAAATTAAAATGTAATGCTATTTTGACCCTAAAAAGACAAGAGATCTGTTCACTGCACCAGACAAAAAAACTGGACACAAGCTCATGGATATATTTCTGTTAATCTTTATACAGGACCATACTAAAGTTTTCTAATGCTAACTTAGTGTGACAATGTAAATATGTAACCTATAGTATGTATTGCAAGTTGATATTATCTAATTAAACAGTAAACAAAATATATAATAGCTTTCAAATTTGCGTTATTTTTGCAGCTTATTATTACATGGATCACACAAGACTATTGTTTAACATATAAATGACCTTCTCCGACATAATGATCATATTAAAATGTGTCTTTTCTACCTAGATTTACTAGAGACGGGTTGTGGAACAGAAGATTGTGTGTGTCATTGATTAAATCAAACAACCGATCACAGGTGCGAGGACACCCGTCATTGTCCCGCCCCACAGTCCCTAAGTCAACTTGATCGAGCAAGTGCGTGTTGTGCAGCTGCGAGCGCATAGAGAGAGTCGAACGAGCGCTCATCCCAGCCTTTACTTTATCATCCCAGCCTTTTTACTTAACTTTTTACTTTGCTCGCTTGACTGCATTTGTGCGCTTTGAACAGAGGCGCGCTCTCGGGAGGACGTTTTTCAGCGCGCGAATAGTGTTCTGTGAACACGCGAGAATGCTTTCCTGCGCGCGAATAGTGTTCTGCGCGCTCGCTAAGATGCTTTTCCAAACATGGATAGTGTTCTGCGCTCGTATCTGTCGCTCGCGCGTGGTTTTTGTGCATACGCGTTTTGTGTCTGAATTAACAGCATATAAATCTATTGATCATTTGAAAAATTAAGACCTCCGTGAAAAATTCAAGACTTTGAGGTGAAATTCAATACCTTTTAAGGCCTTAATATGGGAAAATGAAATTCAATACTTTTTCAAGACTTTTAAGACTCCGCGGGTACCCTGTTCTAATGCTCGGCAGCGGCTTATTCCGTCTATTGCTTGATGCCTTATTCCGTTTACCACCCGCCACCCTATTCCGTCTAACACTTTATTCTATTTATTCTGTTAGTCTTAGGACACAAAAGTGTAGAAAAGTCTTTCCTTTAAAGGAAACACTGACCTGTCTAACAATATTCTGAACAAGTTTGTCCATGGTGAAACCGATGTAGGCATGAATGGTGAACATCTCTCGGAGAGAATCTTCATACTGACACGCTTCCATATTCCCATCCAGCAGATTACGCACCATCTCCAGAAACGCAGAGTAATAATCCTCCACATCAACGTCCACTGAAAGACAGAGAGAGACATCTTATAATCAGTCAAACTCATACCTATCTTCACAACAGCCCAATACATTCATCAGTTTGTGACACTGAATGGTTCTGAAGATCTTTAATAGAGGGCTTTTGATGCCTGGACTAACAGCAGAATTTGTCATTTCTTGGGCAGAATTTGGAAAAGTTTCCATGTTTGACTATAAAGACTGGATAATTTTAGACAAAACCGTCATAAATATTACAGGATGTTTCAACTCACTGGGCTCCTTCAGACGCAGCTGGATGGCTGTGTTCTCACTTTTGTCTCGCTTAAGCCCTAACACTTCCCTCTCCCACTCGCGCTCTCTCAGGTCCTCCTCAAGCAGCCGTTCGGCCTGAACGTAGAGCCGCAGCAGACGCGAGCACAGTGTGTGATGCAGCCGAAAGAAGATGTACCAGTTATTATTCACGAAGAAGAGGTTGTATGGGTCTTCGCAGGAGCGAAGCCGTTGAGCTGTGGACGTACTGAACAGCAGCTTGGACTTCGTAGGGCTTCCACTCGCTCTTGTCAGCCCATTGTGCTTCTTGGATGCCCCCTCATCGAGGTCCAAGTCTTCTTCTTCGTCTTCCTCCTCTGCGTCCGACAACACACCCCGCTGGGAGAAAAGCATGTCGGGGATGAAATGGTAGATGATTTGCTTGATCTTGTATTTGTCCTCCTTGTTGATGCTGCTCTGTCGTTTCACGTGGTGGATGATCAACGCGGCGGCGTCCTCCAGGATCTGGCGATCATCGTAAGTCAGCGTCAAGTGAGGGCCGCTGGGAGGCACCACATTGTCCTCCGAAGCCTGTTCTTGCCGCTGAACAAAAACACGACCATAAATCATTTGGTGAACAAAACCTTATATTCTCCTCTGAGAGATACAAGCGTCTTACCTCATCGAAGATGCTCTCGATCTCACTGAGAAGCGTTTTGGAGCGCAGAACCTTAGTGTCGTTCTGTTTGAAGTTAATGCCCTGATGGTCCAGAGATTTCAGGTAATATTTCTCGTTCTGCTCTCGCCAGATTTTGTTAAAGCTCCTCTGAGCTTCTCGCCACTCCTCCTCTTTTAGCTTTAGCCTGAAAACAAATGATATACTTTTGTATGCGTCTGATTCGCTATCACGACACTAGTATAACATATTATTTACTGCCATAAATAATGTTCAATTCAAATCCCATAATTTAATCATTCTCACCTCTTCAGCACAATGGGAACCGACACGGCCGGGTTCTTCTTCATGCCGTCAATGATGTCCAAAGCTTTCTCTCCATATATCCTCTGAATGGCTTTCCGGTGAATGATCTCAGAGGAGCCCCCCAAAGTGTTGTCTAGTCGAAATTTCGCCTGCTCTTCCGCAGACATCCGTGACAGTTTCTTCTGGACCGACTCCAGCACGCGGATGGTGGACAGGTTGGTTTCCAAGACGACATCCAGCTGCGACAAATCAAACATGGTTTTTAGCATAACGAACAACCCTATGCATAAGAGTATCCAGAGGAGGAGTTCCTCACCTCGAATCGCTCATCCTCACATCTGTACATGTGTTCCTCATACTGCGTTTTCTTGGAGCTGACGAATGTCGAATCTTCCGACCAGGAGGGGAAGGAAACCCAAGTATCATTTAGCACCTGAGCCACAGAGAAAAAACAAACAGGAGTGTTTAAAATAATTGCTGGCTATGTACGTTCAGGGTTCCCACACCTTAGTTAACTTCAAATTCAAGGACCTTTCAAGGACTTTCCAGATCCAATATCCTCAAATTCAAGGACACATTTCAAGGTTACATCGAGTTACCTTTTAAGATACATTGTTACAGTTTCCTTTCGAGGGAACTCGCGCTGCGTCACTGCAATGACACTTTGGGAACGCTTCCAGGGGTAAGTGCGTCTGAATGTGTATATCAAATTCAACCAATAGTGAGGCTTAATGACAAAGACAGGGTGACGCAGGAGCAAGGAAGTATATCGCTATCTGAAATATTGCCAAAGACGGCGTTACAGGGATGCAGGAATTATGTCAAGGGAGACGCAGCATCTCGTTCCCTTCTCAGGGAACAACAGTTACATACGTAACCCGAGACGTTTTCATGTGTCAAACACAACTATGCAAAAAAGCATTTTGGTATGAATCAACATTCGCATACAGAAGATTAAAGCATTTAAAGCAAACAGTTTCGCATGTGTGCTTAAAGTCTAGAATTTTTATTATATTATTCTACACTACACAGGGAATAATATGGATTTTTTTCCAGAAAACTTCTTGCATAAAATAGATTTAGGCACTTTCAATGACCTGTAGTATCTATGTATGTATAATTTCAAAAACTTCCCAGGGCCTTGAATTTTTTCCCTCCAGATTCACAAACTTTCAGAGATTTCAAAGACCCGTGGGAACCCTGTACGTTTGCAAGTCAGTTTTCCTGTTATGTGGTTATCGATTCATAGAGAAAGTAGTTTCTTCTCTTACCTCTTTACATAGTGGTGTCCTGCCCGTACATTTAGGCAGCTGGTAGCTTTTTGGTAAAGCTCTGTAGCTGGAGCCCAGACGCTTGCATGAGGCGTAGTCGATTTCCATGGCTATGCCCTCCGTGGCTCTCTCTTTGGGGTACGTCTCCAAGTGTGACATCTCCTTATATCCCAGGAAGTTCTTGAACCAGGTAAATAGCTCAGGAAATTTTCTGTAAAATGTAAATACTTTTGTTAAATGGTTTATATAGACACAAATGGACTGTTGAATGTTAATATATATTTTACATATTTTCTTAAAAGCCATCTCTACCCCAGGAATGGGACCACGAGTTGAACCAGCTCAGCACGTGAAATTATCTCTTGGTTAAAAATGCCCAGGCAACGCAGAAAGTTGTCATAGGCCTCAGCGCTCCGCAAAGCTTTCCGCACCTACAAACACATTCAATATGAAACGGCTAGGTCTTAATATAACAACTATAATATAAAAAGCATTAATCCTCAGCAACTCACTTTGTCAAAGAAGAGAGACTCCGTTCCCCCTCCATGTTTGCCAGCTTCTGTCATGGACGAATCTTTCAGATTTAATAACTTGGGCTTTTTCTGAAGAAAACAAAAAGACAAAACAGACTGAGAAATAAAGCAAGATGGCTCAGGAAAAAACAAACCCAGAAAATCACTGATATTCCCATTGTGTTGGTCCTGTACCTTTACAGGTGGGGTGACGGCTGTAGTTGAGTGTCTGCGTATTTGACAGCCGTTTTGATTGGGCCTCTGCTTATTATTCAGCTGAGGTTTCTTGACGGTTCCACCGTGATCGTTGCGCACAGATTCAGCCTTTTCTGCTGCCGTCTTGCCCAGCATCTGGAAAAAGTAGAGATGATTAGAAAACAATAATTAAACAACCGAACCATTTCACAAACATCACATTTTCACGCCAGACAACCTGAAACATCACAAGGTGACAGTGTTTAAGTTTTTCATCAAAATAAGATTCTTAAGCTACAATGTTGTTCGCTTCAGTGGGTGGAGCTATTGAGAGTCCTTTAAAGGACTCCGCCACCATTTTTGGTGTTGTTAGAGCAACATCTGTCGATTTTGCACATGGGCAAAGGCTCGCTCAAAGAGGATTCCATTCTTAAACAGTTGACGATTAGCTCTTTTGCCAGGAGGCGGGACTAGAGTGGCCGTTCTGACCAATAAAATGTCCCCATTCATATCAATACCAATAACAAATCTTGTTAATGGTAAAGGGATGCTTCACCCAAAAATTTACTCACTCTTAAGTTCTACACAAAGGTAGTTATTTTGAGGAATGTTTGAAACCAAACCGATCATGAGCCCCATTTACTTCCATAGTATTCTTTTTCCTACTATGGAAGTTTATGGGGCTCATTAACGGTTTGGAACATTCCTCAAAATGACTTCATTTGTGTTCATCAGAACAAAGACATTAAAATGGGTTTGTAACAACACGAGTTTGTAAATGATTACAGCATTTTTGGGTGAACTATCCCTTTAAATGTCTTTGGCGTAGTCATGGTCAAACTCACCACAGAGCTGTTGGCATCCGGCAGAAACTGGCCGAACTCTGATAGCAGATCTTCCTGGTTCTTGAAGAGTTGAGCGACTTGAGCATAAACCTCCTGTTCGGTCAGTGATGGCGTGTAGCTCCCACCAGCTTCTTTAGCATTGCGCTGCTCTTTCTGTTTAAACAACCACAATGTTAAAGGATTCTTATTGTCTCTATTATATAGGATGACTTAAGTACTCAAAATAAAACATTTATTAATAATTAAATGAAACAAATAATTAAATATATACATTTATTTTAACAAATAATTAATCCAATAAATAATGCATACATTTATTTTGTTACACAAAAACATTAACATTTATGGTTCACAAAACTACACTAGGTTTAAAATACATTTTCTTTAAACTACTTTTTGCATAATATTTGGCAACATTTCTGAATGGACTTTTTTGACCAAAAAATGTATTTCTGAAACCGGATTTACACAAAGAGCTTTTTCATAGCAATCACGAATATTTTACAAATGCCAATCAACAGACAGTGGGCGGTGCTTGCCGCTATTTACTGATGTTATTAAAAAAATTTATCTTATTAGTATAAAAAGACATAAAATGGGTACTGAGAACAAATGATTAAAATATTTTAAACAAATGTTATAGTTCATGAAATAAAATTAAACAAATTAATAAATGTAATTATTGATTAATTAATTGAACAATTAAATTATTTGGTATTTTTAATTTTGTTTTTTGAATTATTTGATCATTTAAGTAAATAATTTAAGTACTTTCTTTACTAGTATTATAAACCGGATCGCACACTAGGCGAGAAGTGCAGCGCTAGCCACATTTAAAATTCTAAGACGATATTTTCTATGTGTGATACCCTAGACGGCACACTATGTGAAGTCCTGTAACGCAAATCTCAGGACTGAGTAGGGCTGGGTATCGATTCAGATGTTCCAGATCGATTCGATTTCGATTCACAAGCTATCAAATCGATTCGATTCCGATTCTCGATTAAATTTTCGATTCTGGTTCTCAGGTAGGTTTTTATACTCAATTCTCGATTCAACTCCATGAATATAGATTTAATACACATACTATATTAATAAAAAAGAACAGTGAACAGCAGTTTACAAGTGGGTAATTAATAAGAAGAAATTAAAAGCCACAACACGTCTTGCTTGCAAAATCTAAGATGCTTCCATTCCTCTGTTCAATGTTTGCGGAAATAAATATGGGAAAAAAAAATCGATTCTGCTCTTTGAGAATCGATTTTTAATCGACCATGTGTTAAAAATCGATTAATCGAAAAATCGATTTTTTTGCCCAGCCCTAGGACTGAGGTGTAATAATTTCTTGTCTAATTTTATCAGTCAACAACATTACCATTGCACTATTTATTCAATAAAATAAATATATTTTAAAAGCTTTTTCTGAAGCAACATCCATTAATAAACTAAATTATTCCCCCACTGAAAGACAATAATGATTTTTTCTCCTTAACAGCTAACTTCTAATATACCTTATGTCATTTATGGTTGTTTAGAACATAGACTGTAAAACAATATGGACATAGTGTCCATGACGTCACCCACAAGTTTGTGAAAAGCTCTTTTGAAGCTAAAAGTGGGCGGAGCCTGCCAGCGCCATCTTGGCCAGGCGTCACCGCACATCACTCGTGGATAACCGAAAATGGCTAAAGAGGTGGGACGTGGGTGAAGCTGAAGTGGCTTGGTGCTGAAACCAAACCCGCCCAACTCGACTCTAGTGAAAGCAGTGGCTGTTCAACCGTCACTCAAGTGGCCACGCCCTTAATTATGCAGAACTTTAAAGCTTAATATAGTTTAAACTGAGGAGTTACAAAAATATTCAAACCCTACAGTGGTCATGAAGGGCAAAATTAGCTATAAAGACTTAAACACTGTTTGTACCATGCTGTAAACATTATTTTCTACTGCAAATTTGGGCATATTAACATATTGGGGTCTATGGGGATTGACTCCCTTTTGGAGCCAGCCTCTAGCGGCCAGTCGATGAATTGCAGTTTAAATCACTTCCAGACCTGCCAACCTTGGAAATTTTTTTTGAGTACACTAGCATCGGCCGAAAGGACAGAACACAGGTTTTTAACATATAATTTAACACATGCACGCGCACATGCACGCACACACACCTCTTGGTAACTTTCAAGGTAAAGGTAACATGCTGCACATTGCACTCACTTTTTTCCCCATCCTGCCATAATCTGCTTTAAAAATAATTATAAATGTGAATAAAATCATGTTTAACTAAATTTGCCTTACATGGTGATTAATAACATTATTAATGTTAAATACTGTATTCTCCAAAGTTTAGCATGTCTGCACAAACACTGTTAAAAGTGATATTACTGTTAAATAGTGGGAGATGGTTAACCCACAAATGACATTCTGTTATCATTTACTCAACCTCATATTGTGTCTAACCTTCATGATTTCTTTCTTGAGTGAAACACACACAAAACAAATTGAGAAAATTTTTTTTGTTTTTCCCTGACTAGCAAAAAATACAATGGAGTGGGGACCAGACACTGTGGTTATCAACACTCTTTAAAATAACTTGTGTATCACACAATAAAGAAACTCATAAATGTTTGGATGGTCTGTTCTGTTATGTAAACTATGACTGAATTAAATGTTTTAAGTTAACTATACCTTTAAGACAGTATTTTAGAGTTAACACTGCTTTAAATTCAACCATAACTGTGACAGTAGTGCTGTTAACTGTATGTCTGTCTGTAATTTATTGTAGCTTTGTTTACAGTGCAGTACAGTACGGCATAGGCACCTATCACTTGGGCGCTCGAGACACGAGATATTCTCCATTTATAAAACTTTATTTGATGTGGTTTGTATATGACGTTTTATTTTATTGACAATTATCAAGAGCGCGTTATTTCAGAACGCATTTAATCCGCTTCACTCGGATGTCAGGTGGATTCCCTTCACTGAGAGTGAACTTTCCGTTTTTATTTGACTAAAACTGGATGCTCTCCCCATGGTAAAATCATTGTACTTTTTCTTAAGCGCTCAATTATAAATGATGCTCATTTACAAATCAGAAGTAATGTTAGCGCATCTTGCGGTCAAGTGCACGTTATGAAACGGAGCCCGCGCGACCGTCGACTTCAAAGGATTAAGCTAATGCATTATTTCATTATTTGCACATCCCTGACCAGTTTACCTTAGCGGGTCAGACGTCTTGACTCTCCGTTGAAAAAGATTGTCAGAAACTGCGGGTGGAGGAAGGAGATCACGCTGGATTTTGTGATTCCATCGATAGCAGACTCTTGTCACTGATTGGCCATACGACTTGTCAATCATCCCCACTTTCTATGTGGTGGATGAGCCCAGTGCTATGATTGGACATATTTTTTCTTTTTTCTGTTGCTTCTTTTGAGTACTCCGCGCGGCAAAGGGCGTCATCAGGTTTTTGCGTAGTTTAGAGTGACAAATCGTACCACCGTATTTTGAGGTCAAAATGAGTACCTGCTACGCAAAATGCGTACAGGTTGGCAGGTCTGCACTTCCGTATTGACTTCATCAGAGAGATCGAAAGGTTGCCCCTCAGTTCAGAACAAATCAAGTGTACAAACTAGGGATGCAACTAATGATTATTTTCATATTTGATTAAGCAGGCAATTAAGTTTTGATTAACCGACTAATCGGATAAAAATCTAAATATTTACTCAATTCGATTTTTCATTTAAAGCTAAATATGGCACTGAATTAGGATATTCACGTGTAGAAGTGTACTTTTAAAAGTGCAAAAGCCACACATTACTTTAAAAACAGCACCTGACTTTTAATTATAAATGCACGCCATTCATTATCGCAGGCAATTCATCCACCATTATGAATGCGGTATTGCCTAGCTTGTCAGTGAAGTACAGCTCTGTGTAGTAAATGGCACTCCACCCGAAAGCAGGTGATGGCGATTTACTACTAATCACCGAATTGGCTTTACTGATGAAGCGCAATCCCATGCAACATATCCGCCAGCCCTAGTATACACACAAAACCCTCTTTATGCATGTAGGCTAAGAGGAAAAAATACCACAAACTCATAATTTAGTATATTAAGTGTTTTGGGTGTCTGACCTGGTATGTGTGCAGGATTTCGAGGAAAGATTTGTAGATGTTGGGCTGGCCCTGGAAGCGGTTTTTAATCTTGTTGACGTAGTTGATGGCGTGGTTGAACTCCACAGGTTGGTTGTTCTGCGGTGGAGGAGCGGACGGCGTGCTACCGACAGGTGCTTGGGGCTGGAGCGGGGGCGACCGCGGTGATGCGTACGGTGGAATGGAGGGGCTGGGGTGACTGCTCGGAGTCAGAACAGGAGACTGCAGCGGCTGGAAAGGAAAGTAACATCACTCATCCTAATCAGAACTACACATTAACTATGGAAAGCCACAGTTTAAAGCGTTTGAGCCCAATCACAGAGCCTTCATAAGGTAAATGAATGCTAAAATAACTCAAACCTTGCTTTTTGGGGCGGGCTGAGCAGGTGGCGTGGTAGCTGTGCTGGTTGGGTTTGCAGGAATCGGATTCTGATGCTGTTGAGTTGGCCCTGTCGGGATGTTTTGCACAGAGATGCCATGCGGCGTGATGTGGTGGATCTGACCGGGAGTGGTCACGTTAACCAAATCATTAGTCTGAACTTCAATCTTGTATCCCGGAGGGAGAAATGTGTTAAACCCCATAATGAGATCAGGGTGACCCTTAAAAAGCTGGGACACCCTGCTGATTACACCCGGGGTGTCGATACTGCAGAATGAGAGAAGGCGGCATGTTAGATATTTTTGCTTAAAGGTGCAGTTTGTAAATTTTAAGAGGATCTATTGACAGAAATGCAATATAATATAGATTACTATGTATTCAGTGGTGTATAAAGACATTACATAATAAACCGCTGTGTTTTTATGATGAACCATTTATCTACATACACAGCGGTCCCCTTACATGGAAGTCGCCATTTTGCACCACCATGTTTCTACCGTAGCCCTAAATGGAAAAACTGCTCAACTGACTGTGTTTCCTTACTACAATGTCTCAAAGTAAGGGCCTGTGGCGGGACTAAGCTGTTTCAATTTTACAGCCTCACCATCAGATGCCGCTAAAATCTACACACTGCACCTTTAAACTTAAAGCCACATAAACCACAGTTTGAAACCAGCATTGGAGTTAAAGAAGTCGAGGTTAAACTCACCTCTGAGATTTGAACTCTTTCATAATGTCCAAGAAATCATTGTAGACCTGTGGATGATTCCCAAACTGCAGCTTCACCTGGTCCAGGTAAGACAGGGCATCCTCCACCTGCAGAAGAGATGGAACAATGGTCCAGTATAACCAACGCACGCCGACTGCTTGACACCCAATTGTACGTGCACAAAACCTTGAGTCTCACCTTCAGTCTCTGGAACTGCTGTTGCCCCTGTGCAGATGCAGAGGGGGTGGGCGGGTGGGCGTGGCCCTGCACTGGAGCGGGACCGTGGGGCTGCACTGCTGGACCATGATGGTGAGCCCCGCTGTGGACTGCAGTGCTGGGCGTGTGACCATGACCACCTGTGCTTTGGGCCACTGTGGGCACCTGAAAACAACAAAGATATATAAATAATGCAAAAAGTGCAAATGGTGTTTTTATTTCGCTTTTTGCTACTTCCCTGCCAATAACCAGTTTGTGCTGCAATCCATATTTCCGCTATTATCAACTAGGTGGTGCTCTTCCCCAACTTAAACACTGAACCATCCACTGATCCAAAAACAGTAAATAATCTGTTTTTTATGCAATTATCTCATTTTTTTGCTCAATTTCTTTTTTTTTACCCATATTTGAAAGGTGATTAAAAAGTGTTAAACACCTATGAGCTAAATTCAGTCACCGTCGTCTTTATTTGGTCGATTCAGGATATTGAATTGCAGTTGAGCTCATCTGTGAGTTGGATGATTCTGATTGGCTATTTGGCATAGCCATCAACAAAGTTACAAGAGAACGCACAAAATGCTCATCTAATTTTTCCTCATTCCAATACGAGAATATTTTAAACAGATATGGCTCATAAGACATTATGGATATATCATGAATCTATCTGTGGTGAGCAAGATTTGTGAGAAACTGGTAAAGCGAGCGCTGTTTTGTTTATATAGCACTGCATCCGAAACCCCCTACTTCCTTACTATAGACGGTTTCATTGGACGCACGTTCGTTGTCGCGGTTACACGTCTGGTCAGACTTTACTTCTGTTTGTTTAATGGTCTGACTAGTGGCTAAAATGAATGAGTTTAAAATGAACAAATACCTCGTCGAAAATAACAAATGTTTTGCTTTCGTAAAGACAAGGGAAGACAGCAATCATGGATCAGCGCTTTGTGATGGGAGGTTTGGCAGCTGGTTTGTAGTTTACATTATAGTTCACATTTTACACAGGAACGTTAGCAAGCTCATTGTCGTTTTTTATACGCCTTAGCTAAGAAATATGAACTACGGTAATCTACTTGTTGTTTATTTTGCTTGTTATCAGAAATAAACTACTCTAGAGTGCCATAGTATTCGAAAAACAGTAGGCAAAAAATACCTGGGTGACCTACTACTTCTGGCAAGAGCCCGAAGTGTTTCATTCGATGGACACTTTACTTTTGCATGAGCCCCTGGGAGAGAAGTTATCAAACCAAGAAGAAGAAGAAGGAGGGGTGTTGTTTTATTCAAAAATGCCCGGAAGCGGTAACGCGGCTCTATTCAAATGCAAATATACATATTAAACACCTGCGCTTGTGGTTAAATTGTGATGTATCAGCATATAAAGAGACAACCATAAGTAAGCAATGGGTTGGTTAATTCCCCTGAAGAGTGTAAACACTGTGGCTCAATCAAAACATTAATTTGTTTGGTTAAACAACCTAACAAGCCCCATTAGCTCAACCAATGGCGTTTGGGGTCAAACTACCTGCTTGCCAACCCTATTAACTCTTTCCCCGCCATTGACGAGATATCTCGTCAATTAAGAGAAAACGCTTCCCCGCCAATGACGAGATTTTCCGTCTTTCCGCAATACCGCTATTATCCACCAGGTGGCCCTTCCGCAACTTTTTAAAACGAAAGGAAGTATTGCCCTATGGCAAGCTGCTGCATGTCCGTGTCTGTTTTAAAGATCGCTCCGAATGGGATCTCTATGAAAAGTCCGTCATAAAAATGGAATTATCTCTGCTTTTTGCTCAAAATATGGTGTTTTTGCAAAAACCTACCCATATTCAAAAGCTGATTGCAAAAGAACCACTAAAGGTAGGATGAAACAGTTTTTTTTGTTTGAAAGCAGAGGGTCTGTTCTTTCATTTGGTATATTGTATGTTTATATATTTAAAGAAGAACATTTTCTGAAAGGCATTAAACTTTGGTGAAAATCATGAAAAACGCTGGCGCTGGCTGGCAACTTTTTTTAAAAACGCTGGCGGTGAAAGAGTTAAATAAATTAAAACAAACAAACAAGCAAGCAACTCAACCTGAGGCTATGCGTCGGTTTTCATATATTAAGGGTGCCACGATTTCGATAGTAAAAGCGAAATCGATCGAAATTAATTCACACCCTCGAACTTCGAATTAAAGAATGGGATCGTCGATGCTGCCACGCCCCCATGTCATGTCCGCTCGGCTTGCCAAGCGGGGGAAAAACTATCAGAGATTTATATTTTAAACATGAGAGATGCATTGCTACAACTCCTTGAAATGCATATCATAAACAGGATTACTACCTAGTGATCTGACTTCGGACAGAGCGAAGCTCTCTGCACATGGGCGGGCGAGAGTGGCGCCAAAATGCAGCAGGTTATATTTTAAACAAAAGAAATAGTTTGCCTCAGCTCCCATGAAACGCATAAAACTTAACAAATACGTAAGGATTACTACTTTATTTTATGTTTATACTTCGAACAGATGCGAGAGCGTTTGCACGTGAGACAGAGAGAAGAGCAGCTGCTTATGATGCGCTGGATTTATTTCAGATGTTAGGAGTCCAAGACGCGCGCATTAAGTTCATGTGCGTGCAAGAAGGAAGCCTTCAAGCTTTCTTGCGTAGAGTAAATCCCACAAACCCCCATGCGAGGAAAAGCACGCAATGTGCATGTTAATGTGAAACTATAATAATAATAATAATAAATAATAATAACATAGCATTTTTATCTTTCAAAAAAAAAAAGAAGTAAAAATCGAGAATCAAATCACGACCTTAGAATCAAAAATGTAATTGAATCGAGGATTTGGAGAATCGTGACAACCCTATCATATATACTTCTGCAATTACACATGCAGAACGCTAGTAGGCAGTATCCACTAGGGTGGTAACGATAAACTGATATACCGGTATACCATATATGATTATCATACTGTGAAAATCTCATACCGATACAACCCTAGTATCCACTCGTGTAACCCACAATAATAGTGCAACAGCCAATGAAGAAGCAGCACTGCCAGCAGGGTTCTAAATTAACTTTTTTGATCACCAGCCAATGTGGCTGTTAACTTTCTAAAGTTACCAGCCAATCAGCATTTCCACTAGCCAAATTTTTTCCGGTGAAAAAGAGAAATTATGAATGCATTTGATAATTTTATTTACATTGTTAGTATGAAAAACACACATAAAGTGAGGCTTCTCCAAGCAAGGCTCTCTTCAATACGACCTGTCTTGGCAGTTTTAATTAACGTTAGACTCTCTGATGACTTTGGGCACTCTCATGGTCCTTTAGCCCTACTGCCTCGACTTTAAAATTATTTGTTCCCACCACAAATTGTTCGTTTCGGTTTTTTCTTTCACGTACATGCATATTTTCAACATTATACAATGATAGCAACGATTAATAACTTATTTTTACAAGAATATTTGTACAATATTTTAAGAAACCAGTCATTTTATGACTGCTATACTAAAATAATCTCAGTCATAGTTACTGCTAACTGTTTATGTATGTCCTAGTTAAACATTAGTAAACTAAATATTAATTTCATACATGTGTTGATTTTCTCAGCAACAATGCAATTCTATAGACTTGACAAGAGGTTCTCCTGAAATGTTTTCCTCTAATGTTTGAGACCTGACAGGGTGTGAGGATGTAGTTTTCTCTTACCTCCCTTAGTCTCATCATCTTTCCTTTCTGCTTCCCTTTCCCTGCTTTGCAAAAAACATTTCTGACGTCCACAGAAGTCAATAGTAATCGAGTCAAAATAAGATTAACATTATAATTTAGAAACTTACTTTAGTTTCGTCATGTTTTTATAAGCTAACATAATCGCGTGGCGTTGAATGCGGTTGTGCATGGATAAACGCAATGACGCGCCGACATGGCTTTGTGCGTGTATGCATCAGTGCGCCTGCTGCATCGCTTATTCGCTTTTACAAGCGCATATAGATCCGTTTTTGCCGCTATTATCTTTGTAAAGGAATACACTAGTTAACTGCTAAAATCTTAACTTGAGATTTACACCGGGGCACAACAGATTTAGACTATGGCATGTGCCGCCTTCCTTGTGTATTCTTGTGGATGCGCTCCGTTCATTTCCATGGTTTCTCGCGCTGGTTTCACTCCAAATTGTGCGCAGGCAATGGGTGTATGAAACATCATCACGTAGCATTACGGTACAGTGTTCATGGTAAATGTAGGAAGTACTGCCAGAGGAATAAATGTCCGAGAACAGAGCATTATGTATCATGCATGCAATGCCTCATGCATCACCGGCCAAACTGGCTAGTAAGTTTTTATGAACACCCGCCAAAATTAATTTTAACCCGCATTTGGCGGGTTGGCGGGTGTTAATTTAGAACCCTGACTGCCAGTAAACCCACAAAGAAAGAAGCAGCAGCAGTTTGTTGCCACTTGTGGCCCGCGTTTTTCAGGCTACGCAGAGCTACGAACAGCCTATAGCGTAGCTACAGCGTAGAAACCACGCATGACTATAAATTACACGTTATACTCTTTAATCAAATTACGAATTAACCGAATCCAGTGGGATCATATTCTTGGGTTTAAAAGTACAATGCATGGTAATTTTCAGTACCTTGTACGCCTGTGAAACAGGGTACTGTATTCCTGGTGTCGGCTGCATGCCGTCAGCCCCAGCCTCGTAGACGGCAGGTGCCGGGGCAAGAACCCTGTGCTGGAAGCCCTCTGCGCTGCTGGGAAGCCTGCGCTGTTGTGGGGTAAACACTGGCTCCTGATCCTCTAAACACCTCCTCATGCTGTATTCATACTCAGAGGGCACTAAGACCTAGAAGAGACACACAACAACTCTGTCAAAAATTTGCATAAAAAAATAAGATTGTCCCAAAAATTGCACAAATGACATTTGTCTGGGTACATGTATGCAAGGTATCATAACCTGCCATAGGTTTAATAAATCATGGTATCAAGTATGGCTCTTGAACTGTGATGTTGAGCAAAATTCACCTCAATGATCTACAGATGGTCTTAAAAATAGTTTAGTTTAATTTCTGGTCTTCCTTGTAAAACCTCAATGAAGGAAAATTAAATTAAATGTAATTGTATAGCACACATTTTGTTCACATATTGTTCCCATACAAAATCAGAGAAGATATCAAATTGATGAAACACAGACAGTATAAAATTGAACAGATTCATTTATAATGTTTATTGATTTGTACAGCTGATACAAAACTATACATACAGTAATTGTAATAATAATTTTATATTCTCATTATACCAAACACAGAAAGGTGGAAACTAATCGTAAAGTAAAAGTCACGTGTTTGGCTTGTGTATGTATGGCTATTTTAACACGTTTATATGCTCGTGGGTTAATATTTTAACATATTTACTTTTTTCTCCTAACATATGCATGAACGAAAAAGAAACGACACGTGTCCGGACTACGTTTGTGTATATTTACGGTTTACATACATAGTTTTAGATGTTTGTATATGATAATATGTAAGTGTACGACTGTCTGTATATACATATATAAATGCGTGCAAATATATAAGATGTGTGTATTAAGCGCGTGAACAACAGTACGTGTGTGCGTGTATGTGTGTGCGTCCTACACATGCAGGGGAAAATGCTAACTAGCTAACTGGCTACTAAAAGTGACAAATTTCAGTCAGGAACTCATTCAGTTTTGTCAAAGCAACCGTGAAAACTAAAGCTGGATAATTTCAGTCTGATAAAGAATCAACGTAATGACGTATGAAGGAGAACAATTGTATTAAGAAGTACAAAGTTGATATTTTAGAGCTCCATAACTCACCTGATTGTGTTGGCCGAGCTAAAAGTACGACTCAAACATCAAACAGCAGTTAAAACAACCGAAATATTAAAAGCCTGTGTGAAAAACGATGAAACATAATAAAACCGATTTTAAAATCAACTACCGCAACAAATCCGACTAAAAACAAGCGCTTGGGAGGGGCGGGGCTTACACGGTTTTGCGCCTAGTCCCCGCCCACAGGGTTTCTGATATGCTCAGAGAACGCCGACGGAAAAAATAAGGTCGTATTGTTATTGAATGGTCTGACTGTCACTCAGAATACACATTACCATTATTTGTGGTGTAGAGTCCCACCCTCTGCAAGTTTAAACACACACACACACACACACACACACACACACAATTCGTCACTGGTAAAACTCCTGGTAGTGCGACTGGTTTTAGGAGCACAAATGTCGTTTTCTTCGACATAAAACACCGATAGGTTTGAGCTTTATTCACTGTAATACAACTTGAACATTAATGAACAATCATTGTTTCTGATATCATTATTAAAAAACCCATTCTTTTAGCGGGAGTATGTCTGAATGCTTTTAACTTCCTGAACTTCTTGCCACACGTGACCCTCTACGGTTACGTCATACTTTACGCCTCCTCAGAGCGGTTAACCAATCAAGATCTGGAGTTTTACTTAACAAACGCCTCTTACACAATGCTTAACTCCGATTGGTCGTACGTTTAGAGAGCGAGTAATGCAAGACGTAACATCACAAGGGCGTTTATTCAGAAAATCCCCGATTCTGATTGGCTACGCGCGACGAGAGGGCGTTATGTATGACGTGAGGCTCCCATTATTTTTCTCCGCCCACGAGAGGCGGGGCTTAAGCCAGTGCCCGGGATTCCTCGCCCCGTCCGCAGTCAGTCTCTGAGCTGAGACGCACGCGAGTGTATGTGTACACCGTTGCGTTGTTCTGGAACCGCGTTTTCCTCAAAATACGGTCATAACCCAACACAACCCGACAACTGACGACTCAGACCAACAGCACAAACGAGTTTAAACCGATTTTAATGCAAAGTACTCAAAATATACATCATGTTTACAGACCGCTATAACACGACAGCGAACAAAAGACTGGCACATAAACACCAATGAAATACGTTTATTAAAGACAGATTTCACGTACGCATGTTTTCTGGATTAAAGGGACACACGAACATGACACCACTGAGCCTGAGCTCAAACACACACGCCTCTATCATGTTGTCCTTTAGTAATCAGACCCAAAGTCAAAATGGGAACTAAAAATCTGATCGCGTAAACACGGACTCTCTCTATGTGATCGTGCAAGGATCTGAAACGAGAGATCCGATCATGCATTATAACAGAAATACGCTGGTCGATCTAATATTCTTTGTTTACTGACTGAAGGGGAAAATGTCTAACCGTGTATGAGGAGATCTTCCCTCCCCCTCTGAACACCAGACACACAACTACAGATCTAAACACTGTCTCTTCAGATCACAAAACAAGTTCTAAAAGATCTCACGAAAACATCAGACACACATACATGTTTCTCTGGGGCTTTAGCTTTGCCCCTTTTTCTCTCCTTAATCTACCACGATCGAACAAACAGCCCCGGTTCATACATTTAACTCATCAACCCCTGCAGAAAGCACTTAAACACAGACGGAAGCGTATATTTGATCAAAAGCGATTTAGATAAATTTGTTTTCTTTTGCCCAGCTGGTACATACCTGCGAAAAAGAGCCTCGCACTCCGGATTCGTGTTTGGAACAAATAGTTGGGAACGCCCCCCTCTATTCCCATTGGTCTACGCGACCGTTTGCGTCACCGTCATTTGAATACGACCCGCCAAATCCTCAGGAACAGTGATGCACTCACACCTGTGTAGGACTACGTTTGTGATAATCTTTATCTTTTACATTTTTAATAAAACTTTTGTCTCAGTAGACTTTGTATTTATAAAACATATGATGTAATTTATAAATTATGATAGCGTATTTTATCTCTTTAATAACTTTAGAGCAATTCCATCATTATGGATTTGACATTTGCAGTAAAATATTGAAATATACATTCACAAAGACTGCAATTATTACCAATATATCGAATCATCTGTTTATATTTTCCTTAATCCTTGACGATAGTGCAGACATCAGATTATCAAAATATGAATATCATTTATGAACAAATAGTAATTAAAAAATACCTTGTACTGACATATCGTCACTAACGCTGAGCAAAGATTAATCACGATTAATCGCAAACCAAATTAAAGGGATTTTTAGCATAATATATGTGTGTTTAATGCGTGTTCTAATAATGTCTATTTTAACACACACAAACATGTAGAAATCAGACAAATTTTTTATTTATATATCATCTTTATTTAATATATTTATACTGTGTATAAATATTATGTATATATAAATACACACACATTCATGTATATATTTAAGACATATTTGCATTTATATACTGTATATACATTTATATAATTTATATTATATAGAAATATAAATATTATATATATAAATATAACCACATTTTCTTAAATATATACATGACTGTTTTTCATATATAAATAATAATTATACACACCACACACACATATGTTATGTAAACACAAACTTTTATTTTTGATGTGATTAATCGTGATTAATCTTTTGACAGCCCTAATATATATATATATATATATATATATATATATATACACATATACACATATACACATATACACACACACACACACACACACACACACACACACACACACACACACATACATAAACACACACATACATTTTTCTTAAATGCATACATGAATTTCTGTATTTATATATACATAATAATTACACAAATTGCACACACATATATGCACGAAAAAAACTTTTTTGTATGCGATTAATCTTTGCCCAGCCCTAATTTTGACATATATCAGTGCCATTGTTTTGTCTCAAGATGCACATCACTATTATTTTTGTGAGGTTTGTTTGTAAAAACTACTTAAAATATCCCAATTTAACCAATGCCTAGTCCTGGATTATTCTAAACCCTGTCCAGGAAACTGCCCCATAATATTTATTTAATTTTTGTATGCACATGATGAAAAAACAACGTTATGGATGTGACATTTCTGAAAGTTGCACTTAACTATAGAAAATAATTTTAAAAAATACTTCAAAAACTTTAACAGAGACTTTGCATGAGTATTAAAACCACCAAATATTGACATACGAAACATCAATATGGTTAAAAATGTTAGGTAAAAACTTTACTTTTCATAATACGTAGGTTGACATTTGCATGGAATTGCTCTTTGAAGCATTTTTTTTTTGTAGTATAAATATAAGAGTCACTGACAATTTTGCGTTATATTAATTTAAAAGGGCTGTAAAGGGCTCACAAACTAAAGCCACTTAAGACCCTGGAACCCCACATACAGGTGCTGGTCATATAATTAGAATACCATCAAAAAGTGGATTTATTTCCCTAATTCAATTCAAAAAGTAAAACTTGTATATTATATTCATTCATTACACACAGACTGATACATTTCAAATGTTTATTTATTTTAATGTTGATGATTATAACTGACAACTAAGGAAAATCCCAAAATTAGTATCTCAGAAAATTAGAATATTGTGAAAAGGTTCAATATTGAAGACACCCGGTGCCACACTCTAATCAGCTTATTAACACAAAACACCTGCAAAGGCCTTTAAATGGTCTCTCAGTCTAGTTCTGTTGGTTAGACAATCATGGGGAAGACTGCTGACTTGACAATTGTCCAAAAGACGACCATTGACATCTTGCACAAGAGGGCAAGACACAAAATGTCATTGCAAAAGAGGCTGGCTGTTCACAGAGCTCTGTCCCCAAGCACATTAACAGAGAGGCGAAGGGAAGGAAAAGATGTGGTAGAAAAAAAGTGTGCAAGCAATAGGGATAACTGCAACGTGGAGAGGATTGTCAAACAAAACCCATTCAAAAATGTCGGGGACATTCAGAAAGAGTGGAGGCCACTATCAGAGCAACCTGGGCTCTCATAACACCTTAGCAGTGCCACAGACTGACCGACCGACTCCATGCCACGTTGCATTGCTGCAGTAATTCAGGCAAAAGGAACCCCAACTAAGTATTGAGTGCTGTACATGGTTATACTTTTCAGTTGACCCAGATTTCCAAAAATCCTTTCTTTGTATTGGTCTTAAGTAATATTCTAATTTTCTGAGATACTGAATTTGGAATTTTCCTTAGTTGTCAACTATAATCACCAAAAAAAAAAAAAAAAACATCTGAAATATATCAGTCTGTGTGTAATTAATGAATATAATATACAAATTTCTCTTTTTGAATAAAATTAGTGAAATAAATCAACCTTTTGATGATATTCTAATTATATGACCAGCATCTATAAGTCAGCCAACCCAAAATGATTGACAGTACAAAAGCATCTCTGATTGGCAGCCACACTTACTCTGTCATTTCTTAGATGACCCGTTTCATCAATGTAGATACATTTTATGTATTATAAAAAAAGCTTACAACACTATTAATGGAAGTTATCAAAGAGCAATCAAAGATTACAACACAACACAAGGATCAATAAATGATTCTTCCATTTAATAAACATGTTTTTGCTAAAATGACATTACAGTTTGGACATATCTTTTTTTTCAGAGACATACAGACATTAGGGCAGCTGAAATGAGCAGACAGTCCTTTCACCGACTTTCACTCAATCCACACATGTGGACTAAGTCTCTTTACCTGCAAAAGCACTTTATCGCTACAAGAAAACCGCTGCAAACATATTGATAGGCAAGCTTAACATTTTAGGTTAGTTAGATTTCACTGAAAATGGATAAAAAAGAAAATATAATTTACATATATTTTTGGGAGTAATAAGTAAAGACGTACAACTTGAATATAATAGAAAAATACAACTGGTCACATTTTGTGCCCATTGAGGCAGGACTGTAGATCCTGAAATCATTTGGAGTGTGTTTACTACAACCAAATTCAATATGAATTCAGTAGCAAAGACTCTTGAACCCCACAGCAAAATAAAAAGCGATTCTAAATGCACTTTTAGATACAATTTTAAACAGGTTATTATTAGTACAATATAGACAGAGTTATTACAACGTGTAAATGACTCCATGTAGCAGGCTCACATTTACATCACACTTAATGAAGACTATTGTGGTCTGATGCTGTAAGAATTGGTGCAACATTTTCTATGTCCAGAACCAAGTTTAGTTCTGTTCTCCAGCTCACCATCCTCAACTGCATAGGTCTTACAACTACAAAGACATCCTCAAAGACAAAATACAGAGGGAATAAAGAAATGATTCAGTCTTGATTTAGTTCCAGCAAATGCATAATCTCTAGTGTGTCTAATGGGATACAACACAAGAAGTGAGTTTTTCCAAGGAAAAGACAGCTCTTTAGCATAAGTCAACAGATTTTGACCAGATCTAAAATTGGAAAAAATCTACATTGGATTATAGGATTTGTGTGCTATCTTTCATGTACTTCTAGAGCCAAATTGAAAGGACACCCTTGGTTTAATGCAAGTTAAAGGTCAAACAACATTTATGGCACATTTTTACGAAAAGCGTTTTTTAACTGGGATACCTTAAAGGGATAGTTCATTTATTCACCCTCATGTTGTTCCAAACTTTATGTATTACTATGTTCTGCTGAATACAAAGATATTTTGAGAAATGTTTGTAACCAAGCCCATCTGGGGCACCATTGACTTACATAGTAGGAAAAAGTGAATGGTGCCCCAGATCTGTTTGGTTATTAAGAAAGTTTAAAATATCTTAATTTGGGTTCAGCAGAAAAAAGATATCAAAACAGGTTTGGAACAACCTAAGGGTGAGTAAATGACATAATTTTAATTTTTTGGTGAATTATCCCTTTAATTTTAAAAAGGCACTTACAACAGCAATGAACATCAAACAGTTTTATCATTTACTCGTTCAAAAGTGTACCCAAAATAAAATTTGTGTATCTTAATTTTAGTGAGATAAAATGATCTGTTATATCCAAACTTTATATCCAAATTATGCAACACTAGAAAGTTTACTTTGGACACCAAAGTGATTAAAACCGTATTAATATGTATAATGGTTTATTTTTGTAAAAAGCATCTTTTTTGGGGGGCTGACACGATTCACTTCTTTTGTAAGTGCCTTATAGTGTAACCTTCATTTTAATAATCAATACACTGCAAAAAATTATTTTCAAGAAAAACTTTTCTTAGTATTTTTGTCTTGTTTTCAATAAAAATATCTAAAAATCCTAAATTAAGATGCTTTTTCTTGGTAAGCCAAACGACCCAAGAAAATAAGTCTTAAGTTTTTAGACCAAAAAAGTCTTAGTTTTTAGACCAAAAATATTAAAATGTAAGTGATTTTTTGCATAAAACAAAGCAAAAATTTTGTTAAACACTAAATTCAAGAATAATTGGCTTACCCCATTGGCAGAATTGTTTTGCTTTTTTATCACTTAAATTTAATATTTTTGGTCTAAAAACTAGACTTATTTTCTTGAGTCGTTTTGCTCATCAAGAAAAAGCATCTTAATTTAAGAATTTTTAGATATTTTTACTGAAAACAAGACAAAAATACTAATAAAAGTTTTACTTGAAAATCATTTTTTGCAGTGTATAAGATAGACACAACTCTAAATTATAAAAATGCCACAAATCTTGTCATTTGAACTTAAAGGGATAGTTCACCCAAAAATGATAAGTCTATCATAAATAACTTACCCTTGTGTCGTTCTAAACCACCAAGTGCTTAAATTGTCTTCAGAACACAGTTTTTAAATATTTTTGATGAATATCGGGAGGCTTTTGTCTGTCCCATTGACTTTAGTTAGTTTCACAATCCGTTTCCCAGAAAAGAATGAAAGACGTCACCAAACTTCAATGTAATTCAATAATAATATTATGGAGCGACGAGAACACGTTTGTGCTCATAGAAAACAAAACAAACAATTTGTTCTCCCACAGAATACGCTGGCAAGTAATTTGCACATTTATACGAGCTGTTTGAGTATTGTTTACGATGTTTGCATAATGCTTAAAAAAACAAACATTGGCAACAACTTCAGCATAAAAGCACCATAGTTTGGTTGTGAACGTACTCTAAACAACCAAGCAGGAAAATAAATTGTTGAATGACATTTTTTGTTTGGATTTCTTTGCACACAAAAGTGTTCTCGTCGCTTTATAATATTATGATTAAATGACTGATGGCACATGGGACTTTTTGGCGATGTCTTTCTTTTTTTTTTGAACAATGTATTTATTGTTTTGAGTATATAAGACAGGTAACACATTTTTTTTTTTTTCATTTCGTCAGTTATTTCCCACCCCAGCAAGAGAACAGTCGCTGTCTTTCATTCTTTTCTGGGAAACGGATTGTGAAACTAACTGAAGTCAATGGGACGAACAAAAGCCTCCTGGTTTTCATCAAAAATATTTATGTGTTATGAAGACAATCGAAGCACTCGGTGGTTTAAAACGACGTGATTTAAGAAAAAAATTATAATTTTAGGGTGAACTATACCTTTAACTTGCATCTTGCTGCACTTACATTTTTTAAATTTAATGAACTTGAATTTACAGTTCATTTCAACTTTCTTGACTAGTGAGGAGTTGCTATAAATGATAAAAATAAAGTTCAGTTAGCTTAACTTCATTTTTAGAATTTATAGCAATTCCTCACTAGTCAAAAAAGTTAATTAAAACTAAGTTAATTAAACTTAAAAATTTAAGAGCGACAAGGAATATTTACAGTGTAGAATCTTACTAGCGATTTGTCCATATTTATTTATTTTTGCATACAAGAGCACACCCAGTATTTTCTGCTAAACTTTATCTGTTGCAGGGGATTAAAGAAAGTCAGACCATTTATATAAAACAATTATAATAATAAAAAAAAAGAGTTAATGGTGGCAAAAAATAAGTAAATATTAGAAGTGGGAGGACGGTTATTGGTCTGAAGCATCATAACTTGAATGAGGAATGAAATATAGGTTACAAAATAGCAGTCTATGAGTCCCGTGCAAATTGTATTTTTAAAGCAAACGTCAAGTTTTTCTTTAATCATTACAGTAATTTATCAGGAAAACCTTCCAATCATTGTCTGAGATTCGAAGCAGATTTGAAGCTTCATGTAAAATACACGACCTGACAAAAATCACAGACGAACCTGAAATTTAAACAACATTACAGACACACATAACAGCTGGACCACTCACAGACGTCCCCTCATACAGTAGGGGTTACTATAACCTCATACAGTAGGTTACTATTTAGCCTGCCAACCATTTAAAGAAGATAATAGAAATATCCAACTAGTAAAGTCGGCTTTTGATTGGCTAGTAGCAGAGATCTAAGACCCAGCGATCTGATTGGGCCGCCCACAGGAGAATAATAATTATCCCAAATAAAATCACTGGTGGACCCCGCACAAGCCCTGTGTTAAGATTAGGTGACAGCCGGCCCTATCTTTTACTCCTTGGCTTTGATGAGGCTCTGTACGTTTTTAATTTTCCTTCGCTTCTCTGATTGGCTACGAGTGGGTGGCGCCGCTTACTGATTGGCAGAAAGCAGACCCTGTCTCTGGGCATGCTCGAGGATTGCGGTGTGGCAGAAATAGTACTGCTCAGGCGTTTGGATGCTAAAGGCACGCTGCGTTCTCATCCGTCGGACCGTCTGGCAAATGTTGAGGGTCCCGACGTCCTGCAGTTGGGACAGACAGATGTCCAATGCACAAAACGTACCTGTAGAGGTAGGACGGCGTTACAATAAACTAGATTTTTATATTTTAAGAAGAAAGTTGCAAATACTTTTTAAAATAAAAGTTTTTAAAATTTCAAAAAACCAGCAATGGTAATGTTTGTCACATTTGCAACATCTATTAAAATGATTTAATATGTAGATGTTTGAAACTAACCGGTCCTTCCGATCCCAGCACTGCAGTGGACCACCATGGGCGGCCCGAGCGGGTGACCCCTCCACTGTGACCCGAGAGCCTGGACGGCCCATTGCTGCTGACGCTTCACAGCGCCCAGGAAGTCAATTAGAGACACGGCGGAAGATGGGACGCCGTAATCAGGCCAGCTGAGGAACTGGAAATGAGTCACCAGTCTCTGTTCAAACGTCTGAAGAAAAGAAACAAAGTTTAAACGCCTTTAATGTCAAATACACTAAAGAGTTTGTCAGTGTATGCGTGTGGTACCTCTGTGTTGTGTAGTTCCAGTGTGGTTTGGTTGTAATGCGCGTGGTTGTCCACTTTGTGATTGACCACGGCGATGTATCCGTACACCTCCTGACCGCCCTCGTCGAGCGGCCAGTACTGTCCACACTTCCTCCGACCGCCCTCATCCGTCCTAAACAGATCAGAAGAGCCTCAAACATCATTTTTGTGCAACCCTGCCGGTGAAAACTCAGCTCGTCTTTTATAAGTTTATGGTGAGCTACATGAACCCATCTTACCTTGTTGTCATGACGATAACAAGCACACTTTGCTCCCAAACCATTCTCCAAAAATCCCCATACGTTTTCTCCAGCGGGCCTGTTAAACACAACGATGACATTAGCGCCCCTGCACAAAAACTGCAAACCGATGGGTTATTAAACCGCGTCTGTTTTTACCCTGAGTCCCAATATATGATCGTTTCTGTTTGTATCCGTCCATAAAGCTGGCGTTTATGTAGTCTGATCTCTGTGAAAAGATAAGAAGAGATCAGCACATGGCAGAGGACACTGTAGGTACAGGTACAAAAACAAAATGACATCAGACCTCATTTCTTCTCGCTTTGAGACGCACACGTGTTTGATCTAGACACAAGACGTCACCGTATCGATTCCTCTCTTGGTTGTGAGGAGCCCTGGAAAAGTTTAAAAGTTCAATTAAAATTTAGCGTCTTTATAGATGTCACCCGTCTTACTGTGTATAATTGATCAGCAGATGATGTCATCATCTTTTATCAGATACAGTAAGTCCTCTAAAACAACTGATGATCAATAACAATGGCCACATATCTTCTTGCACAATCCAATCAAATTGCTATGAATAATAATAACAACATTATTACATGTACATGTCACAGTAAAAAACTTGAAACCATTTGCAAACACTATTATGGTGCATTCACACCAGCCACGGTAGAGCTGGCAAGAACGCGCTTTTTGCGCATAGTTGGCCGCTTGAACATTTGAGTTTACTCGCTTCATTCGCGCATGAAATTCTAATCATTCACGCGGAAATTCGCGTCATGGGAGGGGCTTCTGGGACTTCGCTGAGACCCCGCTCGCTTCCTGTAATCACGTCAATACTACAGCAAGGTTTTGATTGGTTAACGTGGCGTGGAAATCCGCAGAAGTTCAGATTTTTCAACTCGCGCGTTTCGGCAATGCTCAATTCGCGTTTTTGCAATGACTTAACATGTAAATCGCTCACGCTTGCCGCGTCTACCGCGTCTGGTGTGAACCCTGCATTATACCAAACAACAATCCAGCTCAGAATGGATAGTTCATAAATTATAAATTTAAGCATCTCAGTAAAGTGTGCCTTTTAAAAGAGTCCTATTATGCCCTTATATAAAGTATTGATTTTGCTTTTGGGTTTTACTAGAATAGGTTTTCATGTTTAGTAGTTAAAGGTGCCAAAAAATGCATTGTATTAATCTTTTAATTTGTTCTCTGATATCTACACCGAAGGTTTGTGGCTTTATTAAGTGCAAAAATTATCAAGAGATGGTTTTACATATCAATTTACAACGCTAGGATTTACCTTTAGAATGAAATGTCTATTATTACCTTATTTGAAAGGGTCATGAATAATAATGTTGAGCTCTGCTCTGATTGGCTGTTTCACAGAGCAGCTCCTTCAGTAGCTCTGTGTGTGTGTGTAAACAGCCTGTATCAGGCAAAGATACAGAAGTTGGGGAATAATCAATTGTTTGGAGATTGTTAATGGACGTTTCTGAGTGATAAGTTTGTGTTTTTTCGGTATGGACCTGCGAAACTTAACTGTAGCGTCAATAGTAGAACTTCAGTTTAAACGCTAGCATATAGCCCTAAAATTTGTTTTTAGAATTGTTACAGCATTGTAATTAATTTAATCTTTGGGGTGTACATCACGACTGTATCATCACAGTTGCTGTTACAGTTGCTGAGGAAACAATCATGTTTCAGGCTAACGATATGTCATTATTATGTACAGAAGTCTTATTATTAATCTATGCCTTAATAAATACAGTTTACATTCTATGGCAGTGGTCTCAAACTCCCGGCCCGCGGGCCATTTGCGGCCCGCCCTCCCCCTCTCTGCGGCCCGCGGCACCTTTCAACAATATAACATAATCTGGCCCGCAGAAAGATTTTTATTCACTTTTTCATATACATTTCATTTTAAATAAAACGTTTAAGGGTTCGTTCACATGTCGCGTCTAACAACGCACGTTAAAACGAGTCAAGGCGTTTCTTACTGCTCGGGAGCGGAAGTTGCGTTCCGTGGCGTGGGTCACGTCACCCGTTGCTACGCAGCCATGAGCCTCGCGCACTCCGTGATTGCGAGGATAACGGAATGCGTGATCGGACTTTAATTCCTCATCTGAACCTCGCGTCAATCATATCATTGTCACCATGCGATCAGTTAATCTGGTCAGGACTTTGTAGTGTTTGTCCTGAGAAGATTTGTTACTTCCGTGTGAATATCAGCTGTTACTCAGAGAAGAGCTGCGGTGGGGCTCACATCAACAAGACACAGCTTCTAATGGAGACACCGCATAATATGAGGCACAGCCCTAGATGTAATGCAACACATAAACTACAGATAAGAAAAATTGCCATCAAAGTGCCCAGGTTAAAAGAGGAAAGATGAGGAGAAACATACAGAGGATAAAAGTATGTATACTGCTATATATTAATAAAGTATAATATATTATTATGTAGCTTGGTATGCAACCTAGCAGTATTATATTCTTTTCTGTTTAACTAGCTTATGTAACATTGACTACCCATTCAGAAGTTTTAGGATCACTTTCACTTATTCATATTTTTCCACATATAATAGCAAATTCATTAAAACTGTGGAATAACAAAAATGGAACATAATAAAGTCAATACTATGACTGTAAACAATCCAAAATAAATCAAAACACAAACACTTACTGATGGTAATTTTTTATAATAGTTTATGAATGTATACAGAAATGTTATTTATTAGTTTAGTGCAAGGTTTTAATAGGCCTTAGTTATTAAAGAGAAGGTTAAGAAATGATTTACTTATATAAAATAATGTATATTTAAAAGATAAAAAACACTGCTTTTAACCTTAAAATAGCTCTGCGGCCCTCCGATTAAATGTCAATCTCAGAAATGGCCCCAAGCCAATTTGAGTTTGAGACCCCTGTTCTATGGCATCTTTAAAAAGCATATAGTTTTTAGTATTGCAGCACTTCTCTTTCCAATCTGTCTCAAATGCTCTGTTATGGCTTTGGTTTTAAAGTACCCCTTCCAAAACACACAATCTACTCTGATTGGATAAGTTGCCCTTGTCAGTTGTGATTCGTCACCCGCAGTTTTAGAAGTGTCTTGCCCCGTAAAGCGATACTCCAGCCAAAAAACATGATTTACTCATCCTCAAGTCATCCAACGTACACATGTCCAATATATTTCATACGAACACATTTGGAGTTACTTTAGTAAATGTCCTTGCTTTTCCAAGTTTATAATGGGAGAAAACAGGGATCAGGAAACAACTTCTGACTTTAATCTCCCCAAAGGTGCATCCATCATTCACAAAAGTAATCCACATGGCTCCAAATGGTTAATAAAGGTCTTCTGGGGCCAATTGCTCAAAAGTAATCTCTTTGGATTTCGGCTATCGGATTAGATCAACATTTCAAAATGGGTTCTTCAAAACAAAAAATGGATTCTGAATTTGAATTGGATCACAAAATCCAATCTGGATCAAATCGTCACTTTGTGTTGGTCAAAACATTTTAGTAAGATTGGGATTTGTTTGATTCCAAAAAGTAGGGTTATTCTGATCCCGTCAGAAGGGTGGATTTCAAAAATGTAATATAACTTCAAATAAAATGTTACTAAAACTTATAAACCTACATATAGTCTACAATATGCATAAGATTTACAAATGTATCATTTGTTTGTTGAGATTTTGTTCACTTCAGTTTAATGTTAAAGTATTCAAAGTATAACATTGGGCTACCATTTAAACCTTCTAGTCAATTAAGAAAGAAAAAGTCCATAGAAATCCCTCATACAGTAGCAGGGCTCCAGGCTAACTTTTTTCACTAGGAGCACAGTGGCCCCCAACTGAAAATTTAGGGGCGCAACTAGAAAATTTAGGGGCACATACTGTAAATCAACATGCTAACCAAATATTCACATTTCTACTAAGTAATACACGGTATTACTAATAAATACTTTGATGATAGATGCAGAAAGTAAAATGTGCTGTTTTAAATTCAGTGTCACATAACAAAAAAGGTCAAATTTACTGGTCGCACATGTGCGACTGGATGTAAAATTCAGTGGCACACTATCAAATTTTGGTGGCAAAATGCCACCATTTGGTGGCAGTCTGGAGCCCTAAGCAGACAATAGCAAACCAAAATATTTAAAATTTAGTTTAACAAAAGTAATCCTTATAGTTATATAGTATATTCAATAAAGCCACAATCACCAGAAACCAAACAGTCAAAGGTTTTAACAACCGGCATTTCTACAAATGTAAACTACCGGACATTTCGCCTTTTTATGACTTAAAATTCATGTTTCAATGTGTTTGTGTATAATCTATATTCGTTTTTGTGTTTTTTTTTTTTTGAGGGTCAGAAGAACAGACTGAATGTAAAATTGAAATGAAAAGTCAGGGAAAGTTTTTTTTGTTGTTTTATCGTCTCTTCAAGTAAACACACTTAGTGACCCATACTGACCAAACTACCTGCTGTTTCTTACATAGCTAATAGTTAACATTGACATGTGATTCCATTTAATCCAGAATTGCTAATCCGAAAAAGTGGCGATCCAATCCAATTTGCTTTGAAAAACTAGGACAAAAGTGAGATGGTTTACCTGATCCTGAATAGCAAAACATGGGATCATTTTGATCCAGATTAAACTGTTTGAACAACTGGCCCCTGAGGGTAATTGATGTGATTTTCCAAAAAAAAAAATCAAATTTCAAGCTTTATAAACTGTAATAACTAGCTTCCGTAACGGCGCTATGTTGGCGATTCACACAAAAGTTTTAGCGTGATGAGCGGTCGCTGCCATGGGTACATTGCACAGTGACTCTCAAGAGTTCAAGATGGCGTTGTTACCGGAAGCTAGTTATTATTGTATAAAGTTTTAAATATGGATATTTTTCTTACACTATCGCATCGATTACCTGAAAAAATACCTTTATTTACCCCTTGGAGCCATGTGGATTACTTCTTTGAAGGATGAATGCACTTTTTTGAGGTTTAAATGGGTTTTGTGTTCGTCTAAAAGATGGACATTAGGGCTGCACGATTATTAGTAAATCATAATCACGATTATTTAACATGCTATGATATTTGATATTTGACTGGGGTATTGCTTCAACATTCTATAATATAAAGACTGCAGGAAAACTACAACATTTTGACCGTCCAAAAGGCTTTTTATATATATATATATATCGTGGTTGAATATACAGTATGCATCTCTTCAAAGTGGCGCCGACACACTAATACAGCTGTGACATATAGAAGTGCGCTGTACAAGCCGTTTGTTGTAATTTTGGAAAAGTGTTACACTTCGGAGGTTAGCTCAAACATCAATACACACACACTACATAAAGCCGAACATGTTCCTTTTTAATACCTACAATGCACATGAGAAGGTTCCAGGTGGCTGCTCTCTGCGGATCTCCTCGTACTCCATGTAGATTCCACTGCGCTGGGCCCGGTTCAGGTGGGCCATGAGCTCGGGCAGACCCATCCCTTCAGGTCCGGGGATGTGTATGGAGGCGTTCTCCAGAGGAATTCCCACCAGCTCATCCACGGGGTCCACGCGCCCGTTCTGCTCGGACAGCAGCTGCATGTTCCAGCTGTGCACATCCAGAGGCAGGCAGCCGCCCAGATGTTCAGGTAAACAGTCTCTGGGAAGATGCTGTCGCAGGTCGGCCATCTTCACCATTTGGACCTGAGAACAGAGGAAAGATTGCGTCAACCCATATTTCTGTCTTTTACATGTACAACATATAACAACAGCCATGGTACATAGCTCAAAGTATTCATGTGGTGACCAATATACAGTGTTCGAAAGCACAAAAAGGCAACTAAACCTGCTTGAATCAGTTGGAAACCCTGTAAACCCGTCTCAATTCATGTGGCATATGGGTGATTCTCGCGAAATTAGACTTTTTGATAAAAAAAGTTAATGCAAAGTAAGAGTATCAAAATAAGAAGCATACAGTTACAAACATCTCTTCATGTACTATTTTGCACATGATTTTAAATGACATCTTACAAACCAATTGTGTTGTTTATTCACATTTAAGAGGAACATTTTCATTACCGCAACGTGTCCATGACTGAATTTGGGTTCTTTGACATGGAAATATTTATAATTAAAAAATCTAAAAAATAAAAAGCTTCAGTGCATGTTATACTATAAACATTTACAGTAAAGAAACATGTGCTATTTGGTGATCATTGGTAAATGTAGAGACAATAATAAAGAATATAAATGTGTTCAAGACCAATTTCTCATCCTCCGCAACAATTTTCAATCATTGTTTAACCACTAAAAGAATTAACATTTAAAAAAAAAAAATTGTTATAAGGGACATAATTGACTGTGACCCTCAAGATGGCTACCGGGTAAGCAGTTCTTATTTTTTCTCTCCAGATAAAAGTTGAAATTTTGTTTGTCATAGTACCTAGACAACTTTTTAGTTCTCATTACCGAAACATGAGTTTGTAAATGCATATATTTAATGTAATATCATGTTGCAGTAATGATAATTTTTGATAATGATGATCTAAAATTTTTTTAATAATTCTATAGGAAATATTTTTTAAATCCTCTAAAAATAATGGTTATAGTTAGTTCAGATCTTAATCTTATATGTGCAAAAAAAGGGCTTTTTAAAAATCATGATGCTGGATACCACCTAAATCTGGATTTCGCGAGAATCACCCACATTGGACAAATATATGTTCGATGTAAAGCAGTTTCCTTGTAAGATGTGGATACTCACCCGTTCTCTGAGTTTCTCCTTCAGTAAGAGGCTCAGTAGGTTATACGGCACCCTGAACCACACAGGAGCCCCGACAATGAGCACTTTCTTCAAACGTGCCGGAAATGCACCCTGCAACCAATGGGAGAGTGTAAAGACGATATTATTATTTAATTCATGTTGTGTTCGTTTCTGTAGATGCTAGCACAACATAGCGCTAGCAGCGGCAGCACAGTTGTGGGTTCGATTCCCAGGCAAAACATGAATGTAACAAATATATTATAAAGGACCTGTAATGCTGCGTTTACACCAGACGCGGCAAGCGCGAGTGATTTACATGTTAAGTCAATGCAAAGACGCGATTAAGCATCCTGCAGCGCGATACACGCGGTAAGCGCGACGTGGATGGCGCGTTCCGCGCGAATTGAACGTTGCCGAAAAATCTGAACTTCTGCTGATTTCTGTGCTGCATTAACCAATCAGGACCTTGCTGTAGTAGTGATGTGATAACAGGAAGCGAGCGGAGAGGCAAAGTCTCAGCTAAGTCACAGAAGCCCCTCCCATGACGCGAATTTCAGCGTGAATGTCTTGAATGACTAGAATTTCACGCGCGAGTGAACCTAAATGTTCAAGCGTCCAAGCGTTTGTGCCACCTCTACTGCGCCTGGTGGGAATGCACAATAAGTCGCTATAACTAAAAATATTTGTAGGTATTTAAGATCCAGGAACTCACCTTGAGCAGGTTAAGGATCTTTTTGCTCAGGTCCAATTCAAAGTTTGTGTAGTTGGATCCGGCCATGTCATAAATGAAAACAAGTCCATTTCTCTGAGTCTCAAAACTGAAGGAAGATTAAGAGATTAAGGTAGGGTTACGGACACTGCACGAGCACGTTAAAGGAACTCTAATTCAATAAATATTAGTTAAAGGAGTAGTCCACTTTAAAGATGGGGCCCATTGATTTACCATAGTATTTTTTTTCCTACTATGAAAAGTCAATGGACCCCATCTTTAAAGTGGACTACTCCTTTAAGGGTTCCCACTCAAAGTCAGATTTCAAATTCCCTGACGTTTACTGACTTAAAAGCTGAATTTGCATGACCTATGTCCGGGATGCTGTGAGCCTGGATTATGTAGTGTACAACGTGAGTTTATAAAAAATATATCTTAAATGCTTGAAATGAATAAACAATGCCAATAAACAGGTGTTTAAATTGTAGTCAGTGTAGGCTTGGACCCGGAAATGGTATTCCTTATATCCGGATTATATTTAAAAAAAAAAAAAAAAACTAAAATTTAACGCAACAAACATAATTCCCTGATATTCCATGACTTGGGCAAAACATATATAAAATTCCCTGATTTTCAATGTCTGGAAAAGACCTTTCAAATTCCAAGATATTCCAGAAATTCCATGACCCGTGGGAACCCTGTTAGGTGCCAAATATTCGGTTAGTCTACCGGTGTCTATTTATAATCTTTCATATTTCCTACCTCTCCACGGCTCGGTCCAGCAGATAAAACAAGGCCTGCAACACCACATGGTTTCCTGTTTTGCTGGGATGATGCAGTTTAGCCGTATACAGGGCGATGGACGCTCCAGTTGGGTCACGGACACCCTGATACCAAAATATAGAAGGAAACATCTCGCATTCAAAATTCAGCAGCAGTCAGATGACCTCATTTTAAATACAAGTTAACTCTTTGACTTTATGCTTAAAAGATAAGTCAATTTTCTCCCCCCAAAAAATCCAGATAATTTACTCACCACCATGTCATCCAAAATGTTGTTGTTTTTCTTTGTTCAGTCAAGAATAAATTATGTTTTTTGAGGAAAACATTCTAGATTTTTCTCATTTTAATGGACTTTAATGGACCCCAACGCGTAACAGTTTTAATGCAGTTTAAAATTGCAGTTTCAAAGGACTCTAAATGATCCCAAACGAGGCATAAGGGTCTTATCTAGAGAAACGATTGTCATTTTTGTCAAGAAAAATAAAAAATATGCACTTTTAAACCAGAACTTCACATCTTCCTCCGGTCTTGTGACGCGCCAGCACAACCTCACATTATTGCGTAATGCCGTGGAAAGGTCACGTGTTACATATATGAAACGCACATTTGCGGACCATTTTAAACAATAAACTGACACAAAGACAATAATTAGTATCATTCGACATACAACAACGTAGGAACGGTCCTCTTTTTCTACACTTGTAAACACTGGGGCGTAGTTTCGCATACGTCATCCGTGACCTCTTGATGTGATGACGTATTGCGTGAGGTCGCCCTGGCGCGTCACAGGACTGGAGAGATGAGAAGTTGTGGTTTAAAAGTGCATATTTTTTATTTTTCTTGCCAAAAATGACAATCGTTTCACTAGATAAGACCCTTATGCCTCGTTTGAGATCGTTAAGAGTTCTTTGAAACTGCAATTTTAAACTGCATTAAAACTGTTAAGTGTTGGGGTCCATTTAAGTCCATTAAAATTAGAAAAATCCTGGAATGTTTTCCTCAAAAAACATAATTTCTTCTCGACTGAACAAAGAAAAACATCAACATTTTAAATGACATGGTGGTGAGCAAATTATCTGGATTTTTTTAAGAAAATGGACTAATCCTTTAAATTATATTTTAAACAATATTTCTAAACACATCATATAGTATGCAATGATAAAGGATTTATTGTTGTCACATGACCTAATAAAACACAGTTTAGTTATTGCGTTATAAATCAGGTTATTACCTATTTCTATCTATCAATAAACAGATTTATCTTGCTAAAAATGAAAGTCAGGTCGAATGCAGTGCATTATGGGATATTGGATTCATTCTGGTATTTCATGCAAACAAAAATGTAAATAACGTGCACACTTTGCATGCTGCACACCACAAAAATAGTAAAAGGACAGTGTATGCTACTCCAGAGACAACTTGGTTCAACTGGGCTGGAGTTTTCAATGTGTACACATGGGGGCAGACTAGAGCTTGACATCCTAAGCTCTTAAAGGGATAGTTCACCAAAAAATGATGAATGTCATCATGCTCTCATTGTCATGTTGTTCTATACCCGTATGAATTTCTTTTTTCTGATGCACACAAAAGATGATATTTTGATAAATGATGGTAAGCATACATCTGACTGTAACCATTGACTTTCATAGTAGGAAAAACAAATCCGATGGATTTCAATGGGTACCATTAACTCTGTTCTTAAATATCTTCTTAATTTATCACTTAATTTATTTGTCATGACAGCTGTGTGCTTCCAATCATTTATGAAAATATCTAAACACCATTATTATCTCTGCCGTTCAATACAATGCTAAATCGGGTTTATCTGCTTTCAGCTGCGCAGTGATTAGACGCACATCCGCATGCTCTCATCCATCAAATATTTATAATAATGAAGTATTCCTATAATATGATGACTCATGAGATGTATGGAATCCGTCCAGGCTATAAATACAGATGAAAGGGTGTGAGAAGAGGAAACTGGAGGATGAGGAAGAAGTTAAAGAGATCAATGAAGATATCGGATGTGGTCCTGCCTCCGCAGCATCCAATCAGGAGTCAGACCACCAGTCCGCTTGACCAATAGGAGAGCCTCTGAACTCACAAGCACTTGATACTGTAACAGGCTTACAGATACACGGCATCAATCAATGAGAGTGAATGCAGGTCTCTCTAACGCTCGTGTCTGTCTGGTAGACTGATGGGAAGATAGAGAATTTCATTTCTAAAACACGGATATATTATAACTGGCCTGGAAGTGGAAGTGAAACTGCAGTGGTGATTGTGGGAAAATGAAACTTTTTTCCGTTGCTGAATCATGGATATGATTTACCATCTGTAGATTTATTAAGAGCTCTAATGTGAAGTATGAACTTACCAGAACGGTGAACTTTCCACTGAGCAGCTCGGAGCGTAAAGGTTCCTCATGCGGCTGCAGTTTGACAATTCCCTCTCTCATACGAGTCTCCTACAAGACAAACCAAGATGATTCAAATATTTTGTCATATTTCTTAAAGTCCCCATAAAATCAAATCTTTATAATGCTTATTATAAACTATCTATCAGTCTAGGTAATTTTTTTTGATCATTCTCTGATGACGTCAGCTAAACAGCTCGGGTTGGAGCATCCGGTAACCCCGCCCCCTCCACTGTCAGTCTGCTGCAAGTTCCTTATTCCGAATGAAGCGCCTACTTTTCTAAATCCAATCAATTCATAGTGGAAAACACAAGCCACGCCTACTATTTTTCTCATGCGATACTCCATTTGACTTTGAAATATGTAACAATGCGGAAGTCAATTTAATCATGAGTCGTGACTTCCTGTTCACGGAGACTTTAAAGGGGACATTTTACAAGACTTTAAGATGTCAAATAAATCTTTGGTGTTCCCAGAGCACATGCGTGAAGTTTTAGCTCAAAATATCATATAGATAATTTATTATAACATGTTAAAATTGCCACTTTGTAGGTGTGACCAAAACGTGCAGTTTTTGGGTGTGTCCTTTAAAATGCAAATGAGCTGATCTCTGCACTAAATAGCAGTGCTGTGGTTGGATAGTGCTGATTAAGGGGCGGTATTGTCCCCTTCTGACATCACAAGGGGAGCCAAATTTCAATGACCTATCTTTTCACATGCTTGCAGAGAATGATTTACCAAAACTAAGGTACTGGGTTGATCTTTTTCACATTTTCTAGGTTGATACAAGCACCGAGGACCCAATTATAGCACTTAAACATGGAAAAAGTCAGATTTTCATGATATGTCCCCTTTAACAACTCATATCTTATACAGGTTGAGGTGTTGTAGTGTGCTTGCTTGAGCAGCTCTTGTTGGGACCCCCCTGCTTCACAGCGTAGCCTAGTTATTAATATGTATATGACTGGGAAAAAGTATCGGTTTGTGATGTAGAAAACTCTCTTTTCAGCTTTATAGTGGTATTGGATGGTGCCCCATTTTTAAAGTCCATCGCTTTACCTCAGAAGACATTTAATAACCGTATGGATTAGTTTTTAATGAATGGAGCTTCAAAAATGGGGCACTATCCGATGCCATTATAAAACTGAAAAGAGCCAGGATATTGTTTAATATAACTTTGACTGTGTTTGCCCAAAAGAAGAAAGTCATGCAGTGCACTATTCCTTTAAAGGTCCCGTTCTTCCTGATCCAATTTTTGAAACCCTAGTTAGTGTGTAATGTTACTGTAATAGCATAAATAATGCCTGTAAAATAATAAAGCTCAAAGATCACTCACTGCCAGGCGATAAATTTTCTTTAAAAGAATTCGCCTTTCAAAGCCTACAGCGCCGTTTGTTTGAAGTCACCGTGCACTCAAATTCACGCAGTTGTGATTTTCATTATCAATTCACACAAGACCAGTGTTTTCTAGTTAGTTTGGGTAGATTTGTGTTCGGATAGAATCAAGCAAGATTCGAATCAACCGTGGTAACAATAAATATATACAAATACTGAAAACACACACTCACCCTGTAGCTATGAAAAAGCTCGATCGCTCGCAGGACATCAAACTTGCGGGCCATCAGAAACTTCACCGCCACGTCCCAGGACAGTGGCGAGACACCATGTTGGGAGGTCCATTTATTGATCTCCTCCAAAAACTGTTTGGTGGCCTAAGAGAAGAGGAAAGAGAGAGGGTGGCATTAGTAAGATCTTTACCAGCAGAATTATCTAAGCTTTGCTAAACACACATGGTTTACGTAAATAGCAATAATTTGCATTTCCCAACTAAAAGCAAAACAACCCAACGTAGTAGTGTATATAAACCAACCTAAAAGCTTTTCAATTTATAATTAATTTGAAAAAACAAAAAAGCTGCAGCAGCTGACATGTTTTAAAAAAAAACTACTGTTGTTAAAACCTGCAGCGGGACCAAATGTTTTGTATAGCGTGTGATCCGTAGACCTACGGTGGATCCGTATGTTTGTTTATGCGTGTTTGACAGGGGCTTTGACATTTCCTTTATTCTGTATACAAACACCCACATACAAACAAAAACATATAAGGAGAGCAAAGCAGGAGATGTGGAACAATCTGAATGATGTTTGGACTGAGGATTTGGGCACAGAAGGTAACATTAAACGGACGCTACACGTTTTTTGAAAATATGCTAATTTTCCAGCTCCCCTAGAGTTAAACATTTGATTTTTACCGTTTTGGAATCCATTCAGCTGATCTGTGGGGTCTGGCGGTACCACTTTTAGCATAGCTTAGCATAATCCATTGAATCTGATTAGACCATTAGCATTGCGCTAAAATATAACCAAAGAGTTTCGATATTTTTTCTATTTAAAACTTGACTCTTCTGTAGTTACATCATGTACTAAGACTGACGAAAAATGCAAAGTTGCGATTTTCTAGACAGAAATGTCTAGGAACTATACTCTCATTCTGGCGTAATAATCAAGGACTTTGCTGCCGTAACATGGCTGCAGCAAGCGTAGTGATATTACGCCGCAGCCGAAAATAGTCCCCTTAGTAACTTTCAATGGCAGGGGACTATTTTTGGGCAGTGCGTAATATCATTGCGCATATATCAATATAATATCAATATAATTATTTTTAGACGCGATGCTAATGGTCTAATCAGATTCAATGGATTATGCTAAGCTATGCTAAAAGTGGTAGCGCCAGACCCGGAGATCAGCTGAATGGATTCCAAAACGGTTAAAAATAGTGTTTAACTCTAGGGGAGCTGGAAAATGAGCATATTTAAAAAAATTGGAGTGTCCCTTTATGGTAGGAGGAAATAAGGTCTTGTGGTCTTGTCAAACAGTGATGGTGATCTGCATTACACTGACTTTCAACAGAAGAAAATGTGCCAATATAATGCAAATCATCTGAAGGAACTTCAACTTCATTTTCATATGTTTGCAAATACGTTTCACTCATGAAAAGGAAAGCATTCTGGGAGATGCATGGCAGCCGACCATGTGATGTACTGTGTATGAGAAACTGAGTAATTCAGATGAGCACAGCAAGGATCAGATCAGCAGATTTACTGAGAATCGTGTCTTGGAAATCACTTCACAAGCACACAAAAGCTTTTTAGATAAAAAAAGTATGACAAATTATTGCCTATAACATCTTTCGAGTCTTAAAAGCAACTGCTGAAGCTTTTCTTTGTATATTTGTTAACATACAACTTCACTATAATGGTCTGCTCATTCAAAAACGGACCGAATAAAAATCTGCTTTTCCTCTCTTTCTCTCTCTCTCCAGAGGTTCCAGTCCACCCACTTGCACAACGCTGCATCCTTAAAAGGACAGAGAAGCAGAATATCCAGGCAGACAGCCCTGAATTGTGCAGAATTCACCCTGACATGAACTGGACAGGAACCAGTAACAAAACTTCAAGCAAGATTACAGTTTAAGGTCATGGTTCAAAGCATTTCACTTCTAAAAAATAAATATAAGTGTCCACATACAAAATGATCTCATGTTGAAGTTCTCATGGTTATACTGATTATCTAAATCTGCTGAGGACTTTAAGAAAGATCTCTTGAGAGAAATGCAATATAATATACATAACTATATTATCAGTGGTGTATAAATACCTTACTTAATGAACTGTTTTGTTTTTATTACCTTAGAATGAGACGTTTTTATCTACATACACCACGGATCACCATCGCAGTCATGTTTTTACAGTAGCCCTTAATGGACAAACTGCTCTACAGAGTGTGTTTTATCACTATGTTGTCTCAAACATGACTACACTGTAAAAAATAATACGCTGGATTAACTTAAAAATATAGTGCATCCATTTTTTAAGTAATTATTACAAGGAATTTTAAGCAATTAATGCAATTGATTAAAAAATTAAAGTAAAACTAAAAAAAGTGGATGCAAAAATGATGCACTTTTTTTTAAATTAATCCAGCGTATTATTTTTTACAGTGTACAACAGGGTTGTCCTGTGGCGGCTACCGTAGCTTCTCATTGCGTTTCGAAATTGAGGTTGGTTGCAATTCGCACCAATAGATGCCGCCAAAAACTGAAACTGAATCTTTCAAACATGGTAAGGAGCGTCACATTTCAGGCTGACGTCAGAGGTATTCTGGCCAGTCATAACGTACAGATTAGCTGGCCAATCAGGGACACGTGCTTTTCAAATCGATGCGTTTTGTACAAAATCCATGCGTTTCAGGAAGAGAGGGAAATCTGGAGCTACAAAATTTTTTTTTAACCATAAACCACGCAAACACATTATTTTGTGTATTTGTTATAATACAAGGTTTTTTTAGCAACTAAATAGGTGTTCTCTAATCCGACTAATTTATTTACAGAAAACAGTATTATTTATAAAAGGAGTTCGGATGCAAAACCCTCCAAGTGCATCTGACATGCTTTCTAGTAAATTAGCATTTTTTTATCTTGTGTTTAGGTTCAGTAATTTTTTTATTGGCAATGAAAAGGTTATTCGTCAGTATTTGAAATGCCTTATTTTCACAAATGTCACTTCACACAGTAATTTCATTGGTATTTGGGTCAAAACAAGCACCTAAAATACATTTTTAAAAATGTATGTAATGCTGCTTTTAAGTCCGAAGCAATGCACTTAAAAAGTTTTGTTTTTGAACAATGTTTCAGTACATTTTTATTATTTTTTCACAATATTTTTGATATTCCCATTCAAACACATGTCAGGTGGTACAACCAACCAATCATTGTCTATTTGCCAGATAAGTTTTAAATGCACTCCGTGTGTCATGCTGATTGTTTGTTTAGTGGCATTTAAAATTAAAAGCATGAAAATAGTTTGAAAGAGTAAAACAACTTCACCATAAAACTAACATTTGAAAATTATAAAATTGAGAACAATAATTTTTTTTTAACAATTTTAGATAACCTTGGCTTGCATTTATTAAAACTGAAATTATTAGGTAAATTATTACCTTATTACAATTATTTTGCGTATTTTTTTCTTAGAGGCATACAAAGCAGTTTCTGGATGCACCACCTGACCTCTGCAATAAATTAAAATTGAATAGACTTCTACTCGGACCTCTGATACAAAGTTTGTAAATATACTTTTAAAATACAATTAAAATGTATTTGATAAATAAGCATTTTTCTTGTTTTACATTGGTTGTACCTCCTGACACAAAGCGTATAAGCCTACCCAGTACATTAAAGTAGCTACAGTATATTTTCAGCATTTGAGAGAAATCTACAAACTTTCTATTCAGCCATAAAGACCACCTGTGTTCAATGCATGATGTGATGATATGGTTGCTGTTTATACTTGTTAACTTAAAAAAAAAAAAAAAAGTTTTTCAACTATCATAACATCCCAACTTTGAATGATATTTCTGAAATTTGTTTATAGGAAAGGTTTCGAACATAAAATAATGCCAAAGTATCTTATTTTTAACAGTTGCCTTAAACTGCTAATTTGTATGGACAGTTGCCCCACCTGCCATTTTACCATCTGAGATACCAAAACAAGTTTTTTATTTATTATTAACTGAATTCTCTTATACTAAGTAGGTTTTTCTTATACTAAGTGACGTCATAAACGTATTAAGTTAATTTTGTAGTACATAATGATCCAGGACAAAGACATATGCATGTCATGACATTGACTCATTAAAATATTTGACTTTCACTGCAAAACCCTCTAAGCGAATACAGCTTTTTTTTTTTTTTAAAAAAAGCTAACTTCCTAAAAAACCCATGTCTTTTCATTTAGATTTATTTTACAAGTTTGTGTTTACTTGAAATTGTGGGAAAAAAAAGGCATTGTGAATACTAATGACAGGACAATATATTGCAGAGGCTGATTTGCTTTTATCGGTATCGGCCGATCAATTTTTTAAATCGGCCAGAAAATTTCTCTATTACTTAAATTTGATGGTTGTAATAAAAAAGACACTCAGTATCACTCAACGATACATACATCTTTTCCATACATCTTTCTTAATATCGGTATCTGCCATTAAAAGACCACTGGTAACTACTAAAATATATTTTATATCTTACAGGACTTCTGTAACAAGGCATAAATAATATTATTTTACACCCTCCCATCCCACTGATCTTTTTAGTGCTTGTCCAATGGAAATGCTTTTAGCAGCTCATGTCCCCCAGGAGCCCTGAGCACCGGACACAGTCAGTCCAACATCGAATTACACTCATACTCATCCAGCAGGAACCAGCCGACCCGATAAGCCCAGGGTCCTGCCCTCCCCGCCCAGAGCATTGGGCATGTCATTCATATACTAACCAGCAGCTGAATGAATGGATGAAGCTCATTTAAAAGAGATCAGAATGGAGAGCACAGAGAGGCCTTGTTACAGAAGTGCGCAGATAGACACAATTTCCTCCTCTATAAAAACGGTTACTGAAAAGTCTTTATAAACAAAACATTTTCATTTATGAAATTTAAATAAACAAAATTATTCAAAGACAATATTAAAAACATTTCTATTCTATCCCGCCTTGAAAGCATTCAGAATAAAGACTAAACGGATTATAGGGTACAGACAGAGTATATTTCACAATTTAGACTACATATCTTCAACATAAACATGCAATTCCTGTTTAGTGACCTATAAATAACCAGTAGACTTATATAATGACTACTTCCTGTTAGTAGGTCTATAGTAAGAAACTGCTTTCTCACTGAAGTGCTTCATCAACACACATTAAATGTTTGTATATGCATGCGTGTATGTGATAAAAATCTGCAGGAGTTTTAATAGCTCTTCTAAGACAAACCATCGAGTGTTTGCTATTTCAGGTTAAACCCACTTTTAGGTGTTGTTAAGCTTCAAGTTAGTCATCTGCAACCTATTTTACTTCTGCTGTATTTTCCATATCAAAATGGAGACAGGCATGAATGCGATGTTTTATGAGATTAAGGAGGACTGCTCCTGTCCTGAAACATAAATTTGAGGAGTTGACTAGGACGCTGAAAATCTAATTCAGCAGCATCTCAATGTATCACAATGGCAATGCATCGTTCTCAAATGTTTCATTATTTGCTAGAATTGCCAAGCACTTCAATACATATTAATCCTTGTTAAATTACAGTGTCAGCTATTAACATTGGTTCCATCCTGTACTTTTCACTAAAACAGGAAGTTAGGGCAGGACATATTTGAGTGGCTCCTCCCCCTAGGGCTGGACCGATAAATTGGCAGATGATGCTTGCTATGCTTCCCAATGAACTATGGTGAAAGGCCATCAATCATCAAAAAGCCAGAGGGTGCTCTCGTTCAGAAACACAATATGGGCCGCAGAAGAGGAACCATTGGAAATGGAAATGGCTTAAGGATATATTTATATTGCTGTTATTTAAACCCTTTTCAGGTATTTTCATGATATTAAAGAATATGTATTATGTTTGACAAGTGTTGCTTTTTCAAATGCATGTTATAAACGACTCAAACTAACAGTGATTTCAGATCGATAAGGACTTACTGATCAAAAGCCGTTGTACATGAAATAACTGTGAATTAAAGCTGCAAGCAGCGATGGAAGGGCCCTCGCACGCATGTCTATCGCCACCCTATGGCCTTAGTAAAACAGTGAACCAGGGGGATTTAAATTTAAGTGGGTAAACATAGGTGGATATTCAGGGCCGCCTTAACCTAATGTGAGGCCCCGGGGCTAAGAGGTTTTGTAGGCCCCCCTTCCCCTCGATTTATAGTCTAATTTTTTTTTAAGTGTAATATCTAGGTACATCACAAAATGCATTAGTTTCTTTCGAGACATACAACAGTGAGTTTTCCCTCTTTGAGCCAGAAAACACCATAATATTGTTATTAACATATCACTGAGCCCACTTGAGCATAAACACAAGACACTTTATTTAACAACCACACACAGCAACATGTGGTGATAATAAAACCAAAATGTGTGAAAGTATATAAGCTTTATATTTATATAGTTTTTGGAACATACAAATTTGCAGAAAATTGCCACTCATAACTAAATGCTCACCACAGTTTTAAAAATATAATAAGTTAAAGTTAGTTTTAAAGTGAAAATGCATTGATGATAACAAAAGATAAGTCTTTATAGACAGAATCTTGTTAAATGCATTAATGATAACAAAAGATAAGTCTTTAGACAGAATCTTGTTTTTTAATCAGTTTAAAATCAATTTATTTTGTAGGCTATTGAAGATATAGTATGCATTGTATTTAGTATTTATGCATGCATAAGCATGTAAAACGACCAAGTATGAATATGCACAAGACAGACAGGGAACATACCTGTATATAAGATCTTTAGATAAGGAGATTATAAATATATGAATGGTGCTATCAGGGGATGATCATTTGAGATGGTCTTGTCGCTCTTTACTTTCTTAGACTTGCACCTTTACCGTTGCGTCTCTTTCTCGTCTTTCTAAACCAACAGATGTATGTACTGTGAGCTAACGTCGCGTCAAACATCGCTCCAGCTGCGCACGCGTCACTGATATAAACGCGAGTAAACTTAAACTTTATAACAACTAACAGCATTATGTGCGGGAACTCCTTTCTTAATTTAGCGGCACAGTTTCTTGTGCACGTTTGGAGAGACTTCTGCATGCCAGAGACTCAGACAGCTGCAGGAGCACAGAGAGAGCAAACGAGCGAGCGCGCGCACGAAAGAGAGAGAGACCTGCACCTCAGTGCTTATTATGAAATTTCAGAAATTACTCTTTCATTTGTTGGTGGATTATTTCCCGTTTCTCTGTCACACTCAGTCTAACATGCAGGAATGTCAAGTTGACAACGCGCACTTAATTACATCACGCGGAATAAAAAATATGTTACGTCTAACATTTTATTTCACGTTAAGTTACAACGGACCAATCAGCAGCCATGTAACGTGCAATTAGAGTGAATTAGAGTGATTGACAGAAAAAAGTTACAAAACAATATGACCTTTTCAGCTCATCATGAACGCAAACTTGGGAGGCCCTTGAACTTGGGAGGCCCCTGGGCTTCAGCCCAGGTAAGCCCGTGCATTAAGGCGGCCTTGTGGATATTCAAAGGAACTTTGATGTGCCACACCTCCTGTGTGCAGCAGGTGGCGCTATGACTGTAACTGATTATTGTTATATTGATGTGTTCAGGCCAGGACCCTTGTAAAACATATGAAGTCTGTGATAGGTCGGAGATTGCATGCCTGAGTTACAACAGCTTTCTCATAGTGAAACATCAAACTTTGCCAGGCCGCCACTGACACGCCCTTTAATGAAAATTCCAGATCTTCAAAATGTATCATTGTGAAGTCCTTAAGTTCAGACTGAACAAAAATGATGATAATCTGAATACATTTCTACGAGCAGTAAATCACAGTGTAAACATGGCATTTCCTGGTGCCAGCAGGTGGCGCTATAACTTTTACTGAATATTGCCATGTTGATGTGTTCAGACCAGGAAACTTATCAAACTTGTGAAGCGTGGGTCAGATTGGACATTTTTATCCTGAGTTAGAAGAACAACTTCCTGTTCCATTGCGAAACACAGAATTTGGCAGGGAACCACGGACACACCCTCCATCGAAATGTCAAGATCTCCGCAATTTAGCATCGCAAAGGCCTTTACATGAAACAGACCAAATATGATGATGATCTGATTACATTTCTAGGAGGAGTTTGTTAAAGTATGAAGAAAATTAAAAATGGCTGACTTTGTCACGTTTAGAGCTTTGCTCCAAGAGACTTTTTTGTAGGTCTTGGGGTGATACATGATCCTCCCACATTTCGTATTGGTACGTTTAACATAGCGGGGGATGCTGTTTTGAATTTTTGCAGGTGGCGCTATCGAGCCTTTTTTACACCCCCAGGTCTGAAGTCTATATCAAATGAAAATATTCACCACATTTGACACGTGTGCAACGTTTCGTGACTTTTGAGCTTATTTAGGCTGTCAAAAATGCAATTAGTTTAGCCATACTTTGCCAGGCCGCCATGGACATTCCCTTTAACGAAAAGTCAAGGTCGACGCTATTTATTGTAACAAAAGGCCTCAAGATTAGTCGGACCAAAAATATAACGTTTATATAGTTAAATCTCTAAGAGCAGTAAATCACAGCTTAAAACATGGTATTTCCTGCTGCCACTAGGTGACGCTATGGCTGTTATTGAATATTGTCATGGAAATGTGTTTAGGCAAGGAACCTTATCAAACGTGTGCAGACTGGGGCAGATCGGACAATGTATGCCTGAATTGCAACAGATTCCTGTTTCATGGCGAAACATCGAAATTGCCAGGCCGCCATGGACACGCCCTTTAACGAAAAGTCAAAATCTTCGCAATTTATCATAACAAAGTGCTTAAGATCAGTCTGACCAGATATGATGATGATTTGGTTAAATCTCTAAGAGCAGTAAATCACAGTGTAAAACAAGGCATTTCCTTCTACCTCTAGGTGGCGCTATGACTGAAGCTGAATATTGGCATTGAAATTTGTTCAGGCTAAGACCCTTATCAAACGTGTGAAGCGTGGGGCACATTGGACATTGTATGCCTGAGTTATAACAACTTCCTGTTTCATGGCGAAAAAGCTACAAATTTGTCAGGCCGCCACGGACACACCCTCCAACGAAAAGTCAAGATCTCCGCAATTTAACATTGCAAATGCCTTAAGATGAGATTGACCAAATATGATGATGATCGGACTAAATATCTAGGAGGAGTTTGGTAAAGTACGAAGCCTGGAAATGCCAAAATTTGAACAGAAATCAGCCGACTTCCTGTGGGGTTTAGAGCTTGGCTCCAAGATACTTTTTTGTAGGTCTTGGAGTAATTGATGATCCTACCAAATTTCGTATCTGTATGTTTTTCGTAGCAGGGGGGCTGTTCTCTTGAAATATTGCAGGTGGCGCTATCGAGCCATTTTTACACGCCCACTTCTGAAGCCTATACCACATGTACATTTTCACAACTTCCGACGTGTGTGCAAAGTTTCATGAGTTTTCGCGCATGTTTAGGCCCTCAAAAATGCGTTTCATTTCGGAGGAAAAAAAGAAGAAACTGAGCAAAAACAATACGGCTTTGCACCCATGGTGCAGGCCAATAACATTAAACTATTTAAAGTGCGTGGTAACATTAAAAGAGCTTTTTTCTTACTTTAATTTGTTCCAGCCCCCATCATTTCCGGGTTGAGGTGGGAAATATCTAGAGATGCACTGATTTTAGGCTTTTCTACTGATACCGATAGCCGATTATTCAGACTAATATGTGCCGATACAGATAGTTTGGTGGTTATATTATGTTGCAACTAAATTCTCAAGATTAATAGTTATTTATTCATATAATGACCGTTAATATTGAACATTAAACTAGTGATGTTTCTTTACATTTTCTTAACACAGAACTCAAATTCATTGCATTTTCCTGTTTTTATTTGATTGACAGGATATATCGACAATGACTCTGGCTGTTATTAAACTATCAGCAGATAACGTGAAAATTGCTTTTATTAACAGATACCGATTGTTGGCCGATATATCGGTCCATCTCTAGAAATATCCTAAATCCAAGTTGTCTGAAAAGCAAATTCCTAGCGGAATTATCGTAAATAAGTTTCCTAGATAAAAATTGCACATGGACACCCTCAAATGTCGTGTTTGCCATAGGGTAAGAAAAAAAGTTAGGTAAACACTTAATTACAGAAAACTTTGTTACATTTTCATAACCCATTGGCAGATTTATGGCTCGTTTTAAGCAAAAATTTTAGTTTTGTGCCTGGCTTGTAATCCTCCAACCATCATCGAGAAGCTTTTCTTCTTGTTTTATTGGCAGGTGTCGTTAGAGTGATATGTTACAGATATACGTCCGCCTGCTTTACTGGAGGTGAATGTAGCAAACATCAAATATGGCCAGTGGGATTTCTCTATATAAAGACTAAAAATACAGGAGAAATATAGGTGATTTATTTTAAGGGGATGATGGCGGGAAAGAACTGCAAAATACGGGAAGATCCCGGGGAAATGGGAGGGTTAACAGGTATGCACCTCCACGCGAAATAAGGTCTCGCGCATCCAACGAGGACGACCACACACTCCGCGTTGACGTCATTTTTGCCACGCACACAAACAAGCTCATAAAGGCCAATTCACATAGGTCAGACACCAATAGACACCCACATTCTAAAATCGCATTTACTTTGATCCAACAACTCCCAACAGGTGTTTCACACGGACTCAACAGACGGGTCTGTCGGAGTCTGTCTGACCAGTGTGAATTGGCCTTAAGGACGCGTCAAGTATAAACAAGGCTTTAAGCAAACACTTACGGTGCACTATAAAAAAAACAGGATCCTAACCTTTATCCCCATACTGAAATTCCTGATGGGCAGAAAGTAATTAATCTTTTAAGAATTGTTAAAGTATTGTTGTCTGGGATGTCATGAGCTTGGAAAATGTATCGTATAACACAAGTCTATATAAAAAAATCTTTAAATGAGCGAGGAATATATAACGCTTATAAACAGCTGTTCAGATTGTAGTTTCATATGAAGCGAGTGTGGCAGCTTGGACCCGGAAATGGTATTACGTCAAGACTTAACAAGCGGATTACTCAGGTTGGTAAACTAGTACACTTTAACCACGAGGAATATATTTCATGGTACCCATCACTAACATTTAAAAAGAGACAATAATCTTAAAGGTTTTTTTTTTGTATATTAAATTTGTTCACTTTTTTGGCAGTTCCTCAGTTCCCATGGCCTTACGGATGGAAAAGTGTCCATCCGATGCATACTAAAAATTCTCGGTGGAAGCAGTACCATCTGTGTATTTCTCACATACTGGGGTTTCGAACATACTTATTTCGCATACTGATTTTTGCATGCTATGGAACTAAGAGATTTCTGACAAATGGAAACTAAAGTGAAGAATGATGTCATAAATATTGTTGTACCATATAGCCAAAAGTTTTAAATGGTTATAGATTAAAAATGTAATTCTTGTCAATGTGTTGGACAATCCTAGTTTACGGATACCCATGTATCTAACATATAAATATAATAAAAGTATATTCATACTTCATTTTGGATTTCATGGGGACTTTAAGATTGTTCAAAGTGTTAATGCATTGTGCCTTTACTGTCATTTTAATTCCCCCCTTATTTGCTATGGTAATCCAAGCTTAACTTACACTAAAATACGAGAGTCATCTGCAAATACGCTTACTACAAAAAAAAAGAAAGGTGGTCATTGGTATCCACTAGCGTCAAAACGAAATTTTACATTTGATCCCTATGAATGCATACGATTTACAGTAAAACAACTACTTTAATACTACAATAACAGTACTACAGTGCAGTAACTATGGTTACCACGGTAAATCATTGTAAAGCTGTAATAATCAACCGGACACTGTCCCGGGTTGCTTAGCAACAGAACCGCAGAGAATCAGTGTTCTGGGTTGTGATGGTATTTCTTACCTGCTCTTCTTCTGCGGTCAAACGGGCGGCCATGGTCTCCCCCTCTGAAGGATTCTTTTAAAGCTCAGACAGATGTTTGGATCGGACTGTGTAGATCAGACCAGGATGGGTTTTTAAGGCCCGTTAGCAGTATTCAAGCTAACACCAGGAGAAGCGCAAGACTCGCGCCGTTTTCAGCTCGTGCGGCCCGCCACTTCAGCACGGCACGCGACACAGCGGCGCGTTCATGTTCCGGACCGGGTTCGGCTGGACACACGTACACGTTTACACACATACACGCGCAAAACGAGCTAATTGTGTTCCAGCAGCGCTCCGCTTCGCCCGAGTTTGTGACGGAGGGAGAAATTCATCACGGCACGGCGTCGAAGTACGTGAAAGATGCTTAGTTTATACAGAGATATTAAAACGGTTATTAACGACGAGATGCGCGTCAACCGGACGCGTTAACGTGAGACGGCGAATGAAGATCAGACGCTCCTGAAAAGCAGGAGCGGTAAAAGATGAAAGATGACGCGCCCTCTGCTGGCCACTCAGATAAGTGCGCGCGAACGACGCTCCTCCTCTTCCATTCATAAAAACGTCGAGGAGTCGGATTCAAGTTGGCGAGTCGGCTCGTTCGGTTCTTTTTAATGAGCACGTTCAAAAGTTTCAAATTATTAAGGATTTATTCAAATCATCACTTAAAAGTGAATTTTTGTGGTGGAAAATACTATTTAGTTTTTATTAATATGTTTTGAAGTGAGTGAGACGAAAGTTTTGCGAATCGCATCATTCAGAAGAACCGAATCAAAATAATGATTCATTCACGATGTGTACGTAATTCACTAAATAGGGACATCTTTTTAAATTAACTATATTTAGTAATAATTAATACTTATTTACATTTTAGAAAAATAGATTATACATAACTGTTAATAAGGACATTAACAGATGGCAGCGAAATTAGGTTTTATATGAATACAAATGCCATTTAAAATTAGTTTTTTATTAGCTTAATTTGTTTCTCATACATTTTTATATATTCATAAACGTAATTTAGCATAAAATGCACATTACATTTCAAAGAAACATAACTTGGAGGTTTTGTGTTAATTTAAATGTACAGTGCATAAACATGTTAATTCAGATGCTTCTTAGAAACGTATTGAAACATATTCAGATGTAAATCTGACGTAAAGAAAATCTGCCCTGAAAACCAAGAAATTGAGCTGATACAAAAACTACAAAGAGCTTCCTGTGGGCGGGTTTCCATCATTAATGTGAGCCACAATATGAGTGATTGACAAAATGACCTCATACTGGAAAAATGCACACAAGTGCTTTCACTTTAAGAGAAAATTGAAACACAACATGGCATTAAAAAACCAAAATGTATCTAGAGACAGAAACAACTCTAGGATATAAAAAGGTGAGAATTCAATGAACTGTCTACCCAGACAGCATTTGTGAGTATAATAAGCAGATGTTTTGAGCAGGCCTTCAATGTTGACATGCTTTCAATGCTTGACACATTTTACTCACAGCCAGTAATTCTGACTTCTGTTTTGACAGTCACAGTGTTTGGTCATGAGTGATCCAGGAAGTCTGATCTAGGCTGGCAGGTGCAGCGTGTTCCTGGAAAGCATCGACTGACTAATAACTAAACTCTCCAGTTAAACCACAGTACTCCGCCATGACGCTTTGGGTATTCTGTGGGATGTGACTTAATGGTTTCACATCACCGAATGAAGCTTCATCATAATCTGCCTCCATATTTTCGTCTTTATTAAGGTGTTTGACATTTAACCAGAATAGATTATGATGATGCCTGCACTTTATTGGTAAAAATAAGCCATCGGAATTATAATTGTGCTCTACAATTATGCAAATGAAAAACTGTGGTTTTATATGGTGGTTTATTTGAGATACCAATAGCACATTTGTGTTTTTTGTAAGGGGAATATATGGGTGATAATAGAATTGCAAGTACATTTGGTGTCCAAAGTCATTTTTTGTTTCTGCTTTTATCAAATGGTTAATTTTTTATTATTTGGTTCTCATTGTTTTGGATCACAAGAAGGTTACAGGCCATTTTACATATATGTAAAATTATTTTATATGCATACAGCTACATTTGCATGTGTCTATAACTAATTTAAGCATAAAACAAACACTGTTATATATATTTCTGACAAATACCATTTACAAAGTCGTCTGACTTTCTATTTAACAGACAATAAAACAGGTAAAAAAGCATTGAGGGGGTTGATTTTTTAGATCTTCTGATCTGGGCCAGTGAGAAAATACATCTTTTTAATGTAACCCTAGAGTTAAACATTTGATTTTTACCGTTTTGGAATCCATTCAGCTGATCATCGGTTCTGGCGGTACCACTTTTAGCATAGCTTAGCATAATCCATTGAATCTAATTAGACCATTAGCATCGTGCTCAAAAATGAACAAAGAATTTCGATATTTTTCCTATTTAAAACTTGACTCTTCTGTAGTTACATCGTGTACTAAGGCCGACGGAAAATTAAAAGTTGCGATTTTCTAGGCAGATATGGCTAGGAACTATACTCTCATTCTGGCGTAATAATCAAGGACTTTGCTGCCGTAACATGGCTGCAGCAGGTGCAATGATATTAAGCAGCGCCCAAAAATAGTCCCGATTGTTACTTTCAATAGCACGGGACTATTTTCGGAGACTGCATAATATCATTGTGCTTGCTGCAGCCATGTTAAGGCAGCAAAGTCCTTGATTATTATGGCAGAATGAGAGTAAGCTCCTAGCCATATTAGCCTAGAAAATCGCTACTTTTAATTTTCTGCCGGTCTTAGTACACAATGTAACTACAGAAGAGTCAAGTTTTAATTAGAAATAAACAAATCGAAACTCTTTGGTCATTTTTTTGCGCAATGCTAATGGTCTAATCAGATTCAATGGATTATGCTAAGCTATGCTAAAAGTGGTACCGCCATACCCAGAGATCAGTTAAATGGATTCCAAAACAATAAAAGTCAAATGTTTAACTCTAGGGGAGCTGGAAAATGAGCATATTTTCAAATAAAGTGGAGCGTCCCTTTAAAACTACATATAGTAGCACCACCCTTGAATTGTATTGGTAAACTTTGCACAAACCAAATATATGTATACATTTTGGATTTAACAATGAAACATTAGGACAAAAAATTGATTATCAAAAACTGGACAGTAAAACTTTATTGCAATTGTAAGACATTTAAAAATCAATGAATCAGTTTAATCTTAATGATCTGATCTGTGACAGAAAAGATCAATTTAAAAATACACATATAAAATCCAATGAAGATCTTATGTAGAGGTACATCACTGAACAGAGAGGCTTACTCTTAACAGCTGTACATTTACAAAAGTAACACCCGCGAAAAATTTGCTTTCTATGAACATGGTCCATGACTAGGCATCTCTGAGATGCTTGAATAACTGAATAGTGATAGTATTTTAAATTGAAATGAGACTATTTTGGTTAATAATGATCATCATCAAAATCACTACAGCAGTGCTTTATAACATGCAGTTCATATTCAATGAATCAGACCTCCATGCTCTCCTTCTGACAGGGTTGTGAATTCTCCAGCTGTGTCTCTGGCGTGGAGAGGTGTTCCAGTTCATATCGGCCGTTCTGATCGGCTGGGCGAACATCTGTGGATGTTTTCTTTTGTTCCAGGATCTGCTGAAGTTGGTGGCTGGCATAGTCAGGCTTGCAGGTAAGAGGGCACTGTGGCACCTCTATGCCCAAGATATCCGCCACCATGTAAGGTCTGAGCCAGCCAACCAGCGGAGTGCTACCAGGAGTGTAGTGGGTCTCCTTGTGGTAGAAAAGTAGTCCGTCCACCTTCAAAATAGGAAGGGGTCATATATTTTCAACATACGAAACATTAGTTGACCAACATACGACACAGAATATGTCCTTACGGTGAAGTTGTATTCATGTGCAAGAGCTTTCTGAATGGACTCTGTTGAACAGGTGATGCTGTTCAGACTGACAAATCGAAACTGCAGAGAGAGAACAAATGCAACCATTAAGACAAAATTATTTTTATTGTACTGTTAAGATACTTTAACTTTTTCCTTGAAGGCATTTTGTGAAACTTTGTGAAAATCACAAAAAATGCTGGCGGGCAACTTTCAAAAAAATGCTGGTGGGAAATTAGTTAATTGTTAATAATAATTAAATCGTTAAAACTTGACTATGGTCAAAAAAGCAAGTTCATGCACATGTGTGCGACGCCTGCGCAAAACATACAGCAGGAGAAAAAAAAGAAAACAAGTGCCAAAGGAGTTAAAATAGCCATGATCACAACGATGCTCGATGCCAAGCACACACCTTGGCTTTTTAACGTCATGCGAGACGAGGCTGGCTGCGAACACAACAAAAAATGCTAATACGGTTAGCATACTGAAAGCAAAGACACTTTTTAGGGAAGCCTGCAAGCTTAGCATAGCAACGCTGCTAACCACAGGGAAGGAGACCAGGGGCCATTTTTAAGGGAATAGATTAAAATGTAATCTTTAACTTTGGCAAAAAAAACCTGTAGAATTGTATCTGAGTGTCATAACACTCTGAACGCTTCCATGTCATTGGCTATGTGCTACTGCAGTAAAGGCTTATTGCACTATTACAGGTAATGATTATTCGATTGGGGAATTGCATAAAAAAACGTTAAGGGTGAGTGTGTCTGCGGCATTCTTTTGTAATGACACATGTGTAAATAAAGTTTTATGACATTAAGAGCATACACGGTCAGCTTTATTTCTCTGAATAATTTGTAGAGTAAAAAAAATTCCACCCCTTTTGATTGCCATGATGTTTTAAATAATCAGCCGATGTCCGATAGTAGTAAAAAATGCTTTTACCTGCTGAAACCAATTATAGGCAGATACATATTGTTGCATCCCTAATTATAATCTATGTACTTCGCTTACTGATGCAGTTATTTTTCACTCACAGGATTAATCTTGAAAATTTCGGAAAGATCTTCAGCCTCTTCCACTTTAGACTGCAGCCAATAAAATCTGAACTCTGTCTGTAAAAGAAAAATCTATTATGTGTGTCTGTAATATGTTATGTGTGTTTTGCAATTAACTTTTTTGTTATCCTAAATTATCCTACATGGTGTAAAAGAATATTCTGTGAAAATATAACCTTGATATATTTATACTGACTGAGTGAAGTCATGTCAATGATTGAAATCAATAATTATAATCAAACATTAATGCTCTTAATCTCATCATTAGATTATAAGACTTTAGCCTGGACAGGGTCAAATATCATTTTTATATGTAAAAGAACAGAATGAATAACTTTAATCTCAAAAGGAAGCAAGACTCACAGAGCAGTCATAGACAGGATGTCCTCTCCAACACATGACGTCCAGGATGTAGTAGGTTCTGTCTATCTCACTGTAGATGCAGTCTAGAATTGTGTAATCTACAAACAAACATACAAAATGTGAATTGTGCTCTCTAGCGCAATCTAGTGTGATAACTCTATAGGACAGGTTAGAAGCACACCTTTCCCCAATGCCGAATTGTGCCTATTCCCACCAGGAACAAGAGAGGGGAATCGATTGACACAGTAGCCGCTCTTAGTGTAGGATGACGTGGAGCCCTGAGGACAAAACAACATAAACCGTGAAGCAGGATTAGACATATCATACAAAACCAGGTGTTTAGCTCATAAATGTCAAGGAGGTGAGATACGATCGGTCTTAACCTTGGAGGCAACGACGAGGGATCGCTTCCCAACTGGACAAACTACCATCAGCCAATCAGAGCTCAGATCTGCAGGAACATCCACCATCCACTCCGACAACATCAGCTGCAGAATACAAACGTGATTTAAAGAAACACAACGTTTCAGTTAGTGAATTTGCTGCTGTGCCTTTAACACACCAAACGCGAGTTCAACGATTTGCGCGAGTAGATTACATACAAAGTCAATGCAAAGACGCGATCAGATGCGTGACGTTTATCGACCCACGCCATTTATTTTCCACCTAGAGTAAGGTGACTAAATACAAACCGGTAACTCTCTCGATAAATGCACATCATTGGTGTGTATTAGTGTTGTGCCGATAGACGATAGTATCGTGTATCGACGATCGTCCGACATATCGCCAATGGCAGGCTTTCATGGCGATAGTCATGACGATAGTTGGCGAATGGTTGTTATTATTATCATCATCATAGTTTTGCATGCTTTTCCTCGCATGAGGGTTTGTGCTTCAATTTACGGTGAGAGCTTGTAGAGAGAGAGAGTTCCTTCTTGCACGCAGATGGACTTAATGTGCGCGTCTCGGACTCGTTCTAGCACCTAAATCCAGCGCGTGGATGAGCAGCTACGCTTCTCTCTGTCTCACATGCACGCGCTCTCGCATCTGTCCGAAGTCTAAACATAAACTAAAGTAGTAATCCTTATGTATTTGTGCGGTTTAATGCGTTTCATGAGAGCTGAGGCAAACTATTCCTTTTGTTTAAAATATAACCCGCTGCATATTGGCGCCACTCTCGCGTACGTGCAGAGAGCTGCGCTCTGTCTGAACTTGAAGTCAGATAGTAATCCTGTTTATGATATGCTTTTCAAGGAGTTTTAGCAATACATCCCTCGTGTTTAAAATATGATCGTGTTCCGCTGGACCAGTGTGTTTAAAAAGGCACCTCTGAGAGCACCACTGCTTGACACGTGTAACCTTCTGCAACAGCACTAAACAAATGCATTTAATTATTTTTATGTGCGCTGCGTGTGTCTGCGCAGGTGCATGTTTTTACAGTCATTAAGTAATCGTGTTTAAAAATCAGGATTATGATTTTTCCCATAATTGAGCAGCCCTATCTCTGACATTTCCTTGCACTAGAGAGGTTGTTAGCGCACAGAGGGTTAAAACCAGCGCGTGTCCTGTTCTCGCTCTCTGGTACGCAAAGAGCGTCTGGCTTTAATGACGCGCTCAGATTAATGCCATTAGTTTTAAGAAAGATGCATTCATGACGGTGTTGCTCTTGATCTTTTTTCCACCAATAAAGTCTTGTCATAAATGAACAAATAAATAAATGAGTAAACTACTGCCCCGCCCCCCCGATACTATCGTGTATCGCCGATCTCACAGGCTGACGATAGGACGATCTCAAAATGGGGCATATCGCCCAATACTAGTGTGTATGTAGCTGGGCAAAAAAATTGATTTTTCGATTAATCGTTTTTTAAAACGTGGTCGATTAAAAATCGATTCTCAAAGAGCAGAATCGATTTTTTTTTCATATTTATTTCTGCAAACATTGAACGGAGGAATGGAAGCATTTTAGATTTCGCAAGCAAGACGTGTTGTGGCTTTTAATTTCTTTTTATTTATTACCCACTTGTAAACTGCTTTTCACTGTTCTTTTTTTATTAATATAGTATGTGTATTAAATCTATATTCATTGAGTTGAATCGAGAATCGAGTATAAAAACCTACATAAGAACCGGAATCGAATATTTAATCGAGAATCGGAATCGAATCGATAGCTTGTGAATCGAAATCGAATCGATCTGGAACATCTGTGAGTAATTTCAATGTTAAGTCAATGTGAAGACGCGTTGACATGCGTCTGGAGGTCTCGCGGCGCGAATGAAGCGTTTAGCACGTCGTGGTAGACGTGATTCCACCTCATTCGCGTGTCTAGTTTGTGCGAATGCCGTGAATTGAGCGTTGCCGCGGGAAACACGCAAGTTAAAAAACTTGAACTTTGGCGGAAAAAGGCGCCGCGTTAACCAATCAGGAGCTTTCTCTAGTAGATTACAGGTAGCGAGCGGAATTTGCAGAATCCCCTCCCATGATGCGAATTTCTGCGTGAATGTCTCAATGACTAGAATTTCACGCATGGCTGTGAAGCGAGTGACATCAAAATGTTCAAGCGGCAAACCAGACGTGGTAGATGGGAATTTGATGTCTCAAACGCGGCTGGTGTGAACCCATGGTAAGACTTTTATAAATCAAAGCTAAAGTCTAACCGTGTGTTCACACCAGCCGCGTTTGAGGCGTCAAATTCATGTCTTTACTCACTTCATTCTAGTCACCGAGACATTCACACGGAAATTTGTGTCATGGGAGGGGTTTCTGCGACTCCGCTCGCTTCATGTAATTACGTCACTACTAGAACAAGCTCCTGATTGGTACACGGCGCATTTTTCCGCCAAAGTTCAAAATTTTCAACTTTGAACCTTCCCGCGGCAACTCTCAATTCACGCCATTCGTACGTACTAGACGTGGGAATGAGGCGGAATCACATCTACTGCGCTAAATGCCTCATCCGCGAGACCTCCAGACGCGTGTCAACACGTCTTTACATTGACTTAACATTGAAATCACTCGCGCTTGACGCCTCTACCGCGGCTGGTCTGAACGCAGCATTAGACCTTACTTAGTCAATGTTAAAGACATAAGATATTATGTAGTATGATAAATAAAATGCCTTTAGCTGACCAAATAGAAAACCTCTAGGCATATGAAGTGTGTTTTATAAGCACCTGGTTGGCGTAATGTCTTGGTAGCTTTTTCCTCTGCTCAATCTCCATCCCTTCCTCATCCGTGCTTTTATTCAGCTGTTGTTGACTCTTCTTATCTTCATCCTCCTCATCTTCACTGTCGGCTCCTGTCCAGTCTCCATCTGCCAGTCGACGCGCATGATTCACATAGTTTAGCCTCTTCCTGCAGATAAAATTGCTTTGGATCAGTAAACTTTTCCAAAGGTTTCCCAAATACCTGCACACTTCTTGATGCGTGGATAAACAGTAAGAAGCTTGGGGGGAGGATGGAGATGGTTGACAATCATTTTGTGATTATCTCCCAATGAGGACCCAAACACTACTAGGTCAGTTTCTTTTGACACAGATGGTAGATCCTGATGTGCTAAATCTCTCAATATCCACTATCAGACCCAGAGATGAGAACTGAGAGATCAAAACACGTTTAATAATTTTTATAACATACTCTTTTTGCAGCTCCAGGAATCTCCTGCGTCGTTCGCTCTGCTCTAAGACACTATATTTGCTCTTGTATTGGGCCAGGCGTGGATGAGGTGCAGATGTGCTGTTTGGTTCTTTGGACACAGAGAAGCTGGAGGACAGAGCCTGCGTCAGAGCCTCCATGGTGGACCTGTGACAACCTACGGAACAAGTGAAACACACCAATTATCCATCGAGACATCACTAACAAGAGGTTTCAAGATCATTATCAAAACCATCACCCAAATAACATGCATATTAACAAAAACAGACAGCATGATGTCACGTACAGATTCAACAAACACGAAACACGTCACCGCACTCCCATCAGAGCTTTACTTACTACGTCATTAATTCATGATTATTATCGTGTTAAAAAGACAAATAATAGTGCAAAGTGAAACATCAGACGGAAACGCACAACAAACCTCTACAAACGTTCAAACGCGTTCGCGCGCTGACGTCATCGCGCCTCTCTGCGGCCAAACGAACCTCTTCACGGAGTTTCCTCGTTGAGAACTATCAGCCGACCAAAACGTATCGCGGAGTTTTACTGTTGACAAACTACGAGGCTGGATAAAGATGAACTTCACTATGATGCTAAAGTTTTAAGCAATTTAACATAATTAAAAAAAGCAAAAAAAAAGGCCGTTAAAACTCATACAGTCCCATATAATATAATTAACGTCAGCGGATAGAAAGAAAATGTATGATTTGGAAGTGGTCAGCAACTGAAAGTATAATACAATAACTTTCCTTATTTTACTCTTCGCTATCTATTAAACCCGTATGACCATAAAGTTTGTTATTTTTATTATTGAAATATAAATCATCCAGACTTATTGGCCATTGCTGAATCGGAAGGCTGCAGCCTTCGAAGGTCCCATTTGCAGGCTGCATACGTCATCAAGACTGTCTTATTTCAAAATATTAACAATTATAAAGTTGACTGTTTTTCTTAGTTAATCGTAAATTGTTGTTATATGCTCAAGACTTGCGAATGTAATGCTCAGTTAACTTTAATAAACCAGGCTTGATGACGTATGCAGCGTGCATATGCGACCTCCGGAGGCTGCAGCCTTCCGATTGCGAAACGGCCATAATAAAGCAGCATAGTGGCGGCATTGTCACGTGGTACGTGTTACTTTTCTCTGCGCTGTCAGAGTAGGCCAATCATTATCTGTTGTGATTACTGTAAGGATTTTTGAAAAGCACTGAGTGGGTTTACATGATAATATGACATTATTAGTGGGTAAAAAGTAGATTAGATATTAAACTGTTTAAAAAAGTTTAATAATACGTCCTGCCCATTTCCATTTGTCTGATATGAGGATTCGAGCATCGGAGCCGCCACGCGCGCGCCACCTAGCGTAAAATATTTCGTATAGTTTTAGTAAGTACTTAGACGTTTTGAATGTACTTTATGTAAACAATAACAACTATGACTTTTTGATTAACAACGTTCTTATTCTGGGAAAAGCTCGTATAAAAAACCCCGAATACTCGCATTTACATTTATTCATAGCAGATGTTTTTTCCCAAAGCGTCATGTTTTGCCTGAAAGGGAAACCAACGTTTATTTCACAATGTCTAAAAGGACGAAGAAAAAAGAAATACATCACTTAACCATAATAGAAGAATATGATTTGCAAAAAGCCATGGGCAGTTTTTCTCTTTTTATTTACATTTAAATTTGTATATGTAGTAAAGTCTTTACAATAGAAATACACCGTCCAGTGAATTGAGAAACCCATGCAGTAATTTAGTTGCCCGCCGCGCGGCGCTCCAAACGAGTTTTTAACCCCTCACTAAACTCCGCGACTCTCATTGTTTGGTCGTCACGTCATGGAAAGAGTTACTGCGTTTCTGCCGAAAGTAAAGAAATACTTTACAGAAAACTCTTTAAGTACCTGTTAAGTCTCATCTCGAAGGAAACCGTGTGAACACACAGCCGTACGAACCGGATTTGTGGATTATAAAGACGCTTTAAATGTGTTTTTATCCTTTTGTTGGCTGATGCGTTCATTCCTCATCCCTGTCTGTCTGGGACGCAAGGTTGGGATAATGTTTTCATCTGGAGTTTAGTTCAGCCGGACTGCAACCAGCTGCTTGTGGTAGTGTTTATTATTATTATAAAAAATATTTTTTAAAGATTTGTACACAGTGAAGGATGCATAAAAGTGCTCGAGAAGGATAATAAAACAGCGAACTGCATGTGTTTGCCGGTGTCTCGATTCTGCTGGACGGGATTTATGGATTTACTGGTTCATTTTTGCGGCTGAACATTCTGAGTTTGCGGTATAATGAAACGTCATAAATTTCGGGAAATTGGAGAGTAACAATTTAACAGCGCTTTGCAACATGTAACACTTTGTCTTGGACTTACAGATGCAGCAGATGAGATCATTAACTGGAGATTGTTTGTTTTCCTCAAAGCATACTTTTGTTTAAGTGCCATGAAAGCATTATTCACTAAACCACATACACAGCTGATATAAGATCCACATACCAATGAGGCTTCTCACAGCCCTGTTGTTTATATGTTAAATTTGTGAATTTTTGTGTATCAGGCTTGGTAAAGTTACAAGAATGTCCCTGCGAGCCAAAGCCCTCTACACTTTCCAAAGCGAAAACAAGGAAGAGATCAGCATACAGGAGAACGAAGAGCTGGTGATCTTCGACGAGAACTCCGTGGACGGCTGGTTACAAGGAGAAAACAGCAAAGGGGAGCGTGGACTGTTCCCTGCCTCCTATGTGGACATCATCCGGAGTCGCTCTGGATCCAACCTAACCGACCATTCCTTAAGCTCGCCCGGAAGTTCACCCGGTAAAGATCTGTCGTACATCCACTCGCAGTCTACGACCCTGCCGAGCGATGATGACGACGATTGGGACGACTGGGATGACAGTTCAACGGTGGTTGACGATGAAGATCCTCGGAGAGGAGTGGGCGCCAATGGGCATTCCCACCAAATGGGGTATTCCAACCCGAACGTCCACTACAGGACGAAGCCGCACATGGAACGTCAGGACAGCATGTCCGGTAATAGAAAGGGCAGCATGGTGGGGAGAAACCTGAATCGATTCTCCAGTTTCGTGCGGTCGGGTGTGGAGGCCTTCATACTCGGTGATGTCCCAATGATGGCTAAGATTGCAGAGTCTTACACTATAGAGATGGGTCCCCGGGGGCCGCAATGGAAGGACAGCCCTCAGCCTTTTTCTTGTTCCATTGAAGACCCCACCAAACAGACGAAGTTTAAAGGCATTAAGACTTACATCTCATACCGCGTGACCCCCAGTCATACTACCAGGCCGGTATATCGGCGATACAAGCACTTTGACTGGCTCTACAACAGACTACTGCACAAGTTCACGGTGATCTCCGTGCCCCATCTCCCGGAGAAACAGGCCACGGGTCGGTTCGAGGAAGATTTCATTGAGAAGAGAAAGAGGAGGCTTATCCTATGGATGGACCACATGACCAGCCACCCCGTCCTGTCTCAGTACGAAGGTTTCGAGCACTTCCTCATGTGTGCTGACGACAAACAGTGGAAGCTCGGGAAGAGGAGAGCGGAGAAGGACGAGATGGTCGGCGCTCATTTCATGCTCACCTTTCAGATTCCCAACGAGCATCAGGACCTTCAGGACGTCGAGGAACGCATCGACTCCTTCAAGTCGTTCGCCAAAAAGATGGATGACAGCGTGCTGCAGCTCACGAACGTCGCTTCGGAGCTGGTACGAAAACATCTGGGAGGTTTCCGGAAGGAGTTCCAGAGGCTCGGGAACGCCTTTCAGTCCATCAGCCAGTCGTTTCAGCTGGACCCGCCGTACAGCTCGGACGCCCTGGGCAATGCCATCACTCACACCGGACGCACCTACGAGAACATCGGGGAGATGTTCGCAGAGCAGCCCAAATATGACCTGTTTCAAATGCTGGATAAACTATCGCTGTATCAGGGCCTGCTGTCCAACTTTCCCGACATCATTCACCTGCAAAAAGGTAAAATTACCTATATTTTTCAAGGGGGGGGGGGTGTATTTGATTTTACTGCTAAGTTTTAAAATCACAGGGTTTTTATATTTCAATTGCATTAGTAATGCAAAGGTCATAGGTTTGATCCTCAAGAGAAATGCTGATAAAATGTATAGGTTTTGATAAAAGCGTCTGCAAAATGCATAAACGTATGGTCATGCGATGTAAAGCCATAATGCACAGCAGGTGACACAGTGACATTATGCATGTACTAGCCAACAAATCACACATGTTGTTAATGAGAACTGGGGTTAGTTAGTAGGCCTCAGTTTTGCTTTAGCAGCCACAGATGGTGTCTGGTAACTCTTAATGTCGGCACACATAGACATTTCACAGCGTATAAGTGGATTTGGATCAAATTGAGTTAAGAGAAAGAAATTAATGGTCGCAGTCTGAATTACAGGAAGTGAAGGAAGCTTTGATTCATCAACACACTCCAAGATATTAAAGTTCAATCGTTTATTGGCTCGGATAGACTTCCGCTTTTTTTCTAATGTCTCGGAGGAATGTCAGAGTGATGTTAGGAATCTCTCGCTCCAGATAGATCAGACTTAACATATGCTGACACGCTGTAACACGCCAACACTTACAAAACCAGACAAATGTTTGAACACGCCTCAGTTTATCTTTTTTAATCTTTTAGCATATGCATAAATGTTTAGGATTACTTTTGTAAACAAACATGTCCATATTAAGACCATATTAATGGAATTGGACCAGAAGGGAAAGCATTCGTACTTGAAACATCCCAGCATGCAAATGTTGGTTGAAGTTGGTTATGATATTGACGAGTACGTAATTCTTATACTTTCTAATGTTTCATCATAGCTTTGATGACCTTTACAGATAACCATCTTGTGCCTTGATACTTGCACCATGTTGCCACCGAATCAAACCCCCTCTGATCCTTTGAGTCACACGACTTCAAACCCTGCCCTCCAATGGCATGTCACCAATCCTGAAAAGTAATCGACAGGTAGCGGATATTTCTGATTGGCTAATGGCGCTTTTCCATTGCATAGTACCCCACGGTTTAGTTTAGTTTGGGTCGGGTCAGCTTACTTTTGGGAGCTTTTCCATTGGGTGCAGTACGTAGTACCCGATACTTTTTTTCGTACCACCTCGGTTGGGGTTCCAAGCGACCCGAGCTGATACCAAACGTGACGCGAAAACACTGTAGATCACTGATTGGTCTGAGAGAATCGTCACGTCATCGCTATAATGTAAATATTAGCTTTAGCTTACTGCTAGCTTGCGCTGTCTCAAGCAAACATGTTGTTATCTGTGTTCTGCTATAAGTTTCCAAACACCCTTTTAGCGATGAAAAACATCTGCAGGTTGAGAATCCGGGACACCATAACAGTTTTTTCCAGACTTTCAGTTTGTTGCGGCACATTCGCGACGTGCACGTCCGCATTATATATGCTTAAATGGAACTTAAATGAGGCTCCGTGGAGCGCCGTCGACTGACGCCACGGGTCGGGTGTTTGAACAGAAACTGTCATGTGAGACAGAGGTAGTTATAAACGCGATGTGCAAACATCTATTTGTGGTGGCCAATGTTAATTTTGTGGCAGACTGATAAATAAATGAATGTATGGGAATGTACAACAACGCTCTCACGTGTATGATGTCACAGCAGGCAGCGTAAATATAACGACACGCCTATAATCCCTCCCACTACGAAGTGATACTAAACTCGATGGAAAAGCTAACCACGCCAAAGTGAGGTGAGCTGACCCGACCCAAACTAAACTAAACCGTGGGGTACTATGCAATGGAAAAGCGCCATAAAAGGGCCATTTTTTTCGGTGCGTAGCCGAGTGCTGTTGGACAAATGCCATTTCTCATGTTTAGTTAAATATGTCATTCGATTTTTTTGTATGTCATCACATTTAATGAAGCATTCGTGTCTAAAAATAGACAATACACAAAATGGTTGTGTAGGCTTTTAATACCGATTATAGGCTGATATATTGGTTCATCCCTAATAAATATGGATAAAGTGGGATATTACTTATGTATTCTTTAATGGATTGTGGACAGAAAAGTAGAAAGGTTTCAAATGTGTATTTACATATGCAGCACGAGTTGGCCAAAGGCGTAATCGGTCACGACATGTGAACGTCACATGACAGACTAATAGTTCCCAATCCCAAAGTAGGAGTGACCGTTGTGCTCTGTATCACCATTGTGCTCTTAAGGGTAGTTAATCTTGTATTATTCTGTAGAAAAAGCCGATTTAACCACCATAAGCAAATATTTGGTGTAGTTTTCTCTTTCTAATGTGTGGGGACTGGACGACGATATCATTGCTCAAGTTTCACATACACACCCAATAACGGTTGTAACATGATTGCTGTTCGTCATCGCACACAATGGACTTTGGTGTACAATGGATAAAAGTTGCTTATAGTGACTAATGCACACAGAAAGCTTTAACTTATGTTAGATCTTACTTTATTCCAGAAACAGACGTTATTTCAACGTTGTCTCAACGTTGATTTAACGTTGATTTCTGATATATTGAATACATTTTGATTTGGATAATAAATAATGTAGGGTGGGACTTCATTTATTGTAATTTGAGTGATGCATGTAAATCTGTGATGATATTGGGTGTCACTGTGTGTGTTCATGGTAGTGCATTGTCTTAGCAGTGCAAAGGTCATGGATTCGGTTTCCAAGGAACACACATACTGATAAAAAAGGACAGCTTCAATGCACTACAAGTGGCTTTGGAGTGCATAAATGCAAATGTGTCCCTGTTTGTGTTTTCATAGAGCAGCGAGGGTCAGTAGTATCTGTAGAGCATCTGTAGTCCTGTCTGAGATCAGACTTCATTATGCTTGAAATGCAATCGAGCTACACGACGGCTCAATGAAAGATCAAAGAGAGGCAATGAAAAGAGGAAAACGGCACATGACCCAAAGAAATAATAACAGCTCTCTCGTACGGTGTTTGTGTCCCAAAGCCAGCGAGCTGAAATGAGATCCACAGTGGATCAGCAGGACTCTTGACCTGACATCCAAAGATTTAAAGAGTACAGAAATATTTTGCTTTTCTAGAAACAGTTGGATATTTGGATGTGAACTTTGTGTCTGGATTGATTGTTATCTAGAAATACATTGAAAATGCAATTCATACAGAGTGTTTATGTCAGGATTTGGGCCGCACAATATATATCGCGTAGCACCAACATCGCAATACTCGCATCTGCAATAGTCACGTCGCAGAACATGCAGGGCATTTATTGAAAACGTAAACATTTTTGGATGCCTTTGCCAGTGTTATATGACAATGGTTTTAAACGCCAAAAATTACAGATACAGAAATGCACGTCAGAAGTTAATTAATCTGAAACAGAGCTGTTTTATCTGGTTAAGTCATCCAGCAAGAATCATACCGCAATACATACCGCAGGCGGCTAAATATCGCAACTTGAGTTCCACCCAATACTGGCCAAGTGTGGTCTGGGTTAAAATGAATGTTGATGTTTTTATGGTGCTTAATTAATGTAAAACATGTGTATTAGTATTAGTAGTTTGGAAAAATCTTATATGTGACCCTGGCTGCACCACAAAACCAGTAATAAGGGTCAGTATTATGAAATTGAGATTAAGACGTCTAAAATTTACTAAATATCTTTATAGAACATAATCTTTACTTAAAGGGACACTCCACTTTTTTTAAAAATTATGCTCATTTTCGAGCTCCCCTAGAGTTAAACATCTGATTTTTACCATTTTGGAACTTATTTGTCTGATCTCCTGGTCTGGCGGTACCACTTGTAGCATAGCATAATCCATTTAATTTGTTTAGACCATTTAGCTCTTTTTTAGACCAAAGAGTTTCCATATTTTTCCTATTTAAAACTTGACTCTTCTGTAGTTACATCGTGTACTGACGGAAAATTGAAAGTTGCGATTTGCTAGGCCGATATGGCGTAGTGATATTACGCACTAGGGATGTAAATTTATGCAATTTCCCATATTCGATGATCGTTTAAATTAACGATCAATCGATCGAATAATCATTAACAGTAAAAGTGCAATAAGCCTTTACAGTAGTAGCATATAGCCAATGACATAAAAGTGTGCGTAAAAATGCCAGCTTCTTCTGCGAATTAAAGATTTTATTTTGTCTAAATAACATAATAGTGAGATTGTAAAATGAGTCATTGTAGTTGGTGTTTTGATAAAAATCATCAATTTAATCTCGTAATGAAATATAATAACTAACTTAATAGACACAGTATAACTGCGCCTCATATGGGCACTCTGCCCAGTAGCATGAAAGTCCGTGCATAAGTTTCATTATCATCAAGTGCTATTTTTCTAGTTGTTAACCTCACTTTCCGAGTCGTTGATACACCGTTTATAGTAATTATAGGCTATCCAAGAAGCACACGAAGGGCACTTTTTCCATTGTCACCTCAGCTGCGGCGTACTTTCAGCAAAGATGCTTTTATAATGAAGATTTCAACCTTACATTAGAAACCCGCAACAGTGTTTAGCACGTAGCGCCTCAGCCAGTCAATAATGATGATGATCAATGATATATGTTGCGGGCATTTATAGTGTAACAACAGTCATTAAAGGGCTCGTTATAGTTGTGTGTAGGTCCTACGGCGTAGCCGCGACGACGTAGGTTCCGCTTCGGTTTTCATTTATACTTTTGCGTCGTCGTTCGCATCGACGTGCAAATGCGCGCAAAACGCTGGTAGGCAGTATTCATGCGTGTAACCACAGTAGCAGCGCTACCATCAAAGAAGAAGAAGCTTGGCTAGTTAAGTTAACCCACAAACAGCAACTTGTTGTCTATGATTTGAGAAGACCAGCAGTGATGGAAGTAAATAAACAGCGACTTTTGATGCAGTTTTAGTGAAATCACTCCTTAACTTGGCAACTCTTTGTTTTTACAGTTGCAAACGGAAATACCTATGACGCAGGGTTTTTACCTGACGGGAGGGGTTCTGGTGGACCAATTACAGCGCTTGCGGTCCGCGTAGAACTGATGCGCTGTTAAGAATTTTGCGAGGTGCACGTCAGGCTACGCAATGCTACGCACAGGCTACGGATAACCTATGGCGTAGCTACAGCGTAGAACTTACGCACGACTACAAATCGGGCTTTAGTTTACGTTTTAGTTTCTTGCCAGAATTTAAGATTACATTTTAATCTGTTAATTTATAATGGCTTCTAGTCTCCTTCCCTGTGTATAGCAGCGTTGCTATGCTAATCTTGCAGGTTTTCCTGAAGAGGGTCTTTGCTTTCAGTATCCTAACCGTATTTGCATTTTCTGTATAGGACCATATCAGATCCACTGCGGATGCTATTTCTTTACGTTAGCAGCCTGCCTCGTCTCGCATGATGTTTAAAAGGTGTGTGTTTGGCATCGAGCATCATTGTGATCATGGCTAGTTTAACTTCTGCGTGCTTGTTTAATTTTTTCACCAGCTGTTTGTGCTTTGCGCAGGCGCCGCACACACGTGCTTGCTTTTTCGACAATCGTTAAGTTTATCGATTTAATTCTTATCGACAATTAATCGAAGAACGATTCATTTTCTTTTGATCTTAGTACACAATTTTACTACAGAAGAGTCAAGTTTTAAATGTGAAAAATATCGAAACTCTTTGGTTATTTTTTTGTGCAATGCTAATGGTCTAATCAGATTCAATGGATTATGCTAAGCTATGCTAAAAATGCTACTGCCAGACCGGTAGATCAGCTGAATGGATTCAAAAACTGTAAAAATCAAATGTTTAATTTTAGGGGAGCCGGAAAATTAGCATATTTTCAAAAAAGTGGAGTGTCCCTTTAATATCCTAATGATTTTTAGCAAAATAGTAATAATAATTTTGATCCATACAATGTATTTTAAGCTATTCCTACAAATATACACATGCAACTTATAGCTGCTTTTGTGGTCCAGGGTCAAATAATATTAAGAAATTACTGTCAAATTTAAGTTATTGGATCTTGGATATAAAATATTGGCAAACTTGATGTGTAAAAACGAGGTTAGTTCAGGTCAGATGAAGTAACTCCTGGAAAACATTCATGATTTGACCTTAAAAATTCCCAAATAATATTTGTATAAATAGATTTTTACTTTAACACATTTGTTTGAAATGTGCAAGGAAAATATGCATCACATTTATTTGTAATTACCCCACTTGCTCAATTTTAGGATGAATTATTTTCATTCATATTTTTTTAATCGCCCCTGATGTCTAACATCTTGCTCTGCTTTTATCTCTTGGCTAATAAGAGGAAAGAGTTTAAAACCGCAGGCGTTCCCGTTCCTGGACTCTGCGTGCACAGCAGTAGTCATGAACTCATCTGAAGGGTGTGTTGGTTTACTTTTATTGCCAGGTCTTTGAGTAATACACACGCACAAAGACAACAGTGCAGTTGTTTGGTGGGTTTTGGATTGATTGTTGTTGATTTTCGCTTTGGAATAACATGTCGGGGCAGGACCTTAAATTCTTCTTCATGTCTGATCTGCTCGCATGAGGTGGGTTTTACTTCACACACGTGTTTTAAAGTTACAGGTATGTCATCAGTTTCTGTTTTTTTTAAAACCCATTTGACTTATTCTTCTTTTGAACACTAAATACTGGACCATTTATTTATATAATTAAGTTATTTTCCTCACACATCAGATGACTGCAAGGGACTTGTGTTATAAGGCACGTTTATAGTCATTTGAAAGACTTTATAGTAGTTTTATGACGATTATGTCATTTTAGTGCTTTACATCTATTCCTTTCACCAAAAAGAAAAAAAAATAGATTTAGATAGAACACTATAAACATGAGTTAGTAATGAGCTGAAGTTCTGTTGCGTAAAAGATGGACAACCAGATACACTTTCCGCAAAAGCAAATAAAACATTTATTCCACAAACCAAGTGGCATTGCAAAGAAACAATACTCTGTTCTCCAACCAACCTCATTTTCCTAAGCTGTTTTTGCCATAACTTTAAACCAGCTGGTCTCAATGTGAATTTTAGTGCGTGTATGAAGTCTGTTCCCCTTAAGTTCACACATGTGTATTAACAGAGGAACCACACTCTGTAAAGGTACAAAAGCTGTTACTGGCACCCTGCCCTTTAAAAAAAGTTCCTAATATGTATGACTTGGGCATGTACGATTTATATATACATACGTGTGTGTGTGTGTGTGTGTGTATGTATGCATGTACACTCACCTAAAGGATTATCAGGAACACCATACTAATACTGTGTTTGACCCCCTTTCACCTTCAGAACTGCCTTAATTCTATGTGGCATTGATTCAACAAGGTGCTGAAAGCATTCTTTAGAAATGTTGGCCCATATTGATAGGATAGCATCTTGCAGTTAATGGAGATTTGTGGGATGCACATCCAGGGCACGAAGCTCCCGTTCCACCTCATCAGAAAGATGCTCTATTGGGTTGAGATCTGGTGACTGTGGGGGTCATTTTAGTACAGTGAACTCATTGTCATGTTCAAGAAACCACTTTGAAATGATTTGAGCTTTGTGACATGGTGCATTATCCTGCTGGAAGTAGCCAACAGAGGATGAGTACATGATGGTATCAAAGGGATGGACATGGTCAGAAACAATGCTCAGGTAGGTCATGGCATTTAAACGATGCCCAGTTGGCACTAAGGGGCCTAAAGTGTGCCAAGAAAACATCCCCCACACCATTAAACCACCACCACCAGCCTGCACAGTGGTAACAAGGCATGATGGATCTATGTTTTCATTCTGTTTACACCAAATTCTGACTCAACCATCTATATGTCTCAACAGAAAATCGAGACTCATGAGACCAGGCAAAATTTTTCTAGTCTTCAACTGTTCAATTTTGGTGAGCTTGTGCAAATTGTAGCCTCTTTTTCTTATTTGTAGTGGAGATGAGTGGTACCCGGTGGGGTCTTCTGCTGTTGTAGCCCATCCGCCTCAAGGTTGTGCGTGTTGTGGCTTCACAAATGCTTTGCTGCATACCTCGGTTGAAACGAGTGTTTTTTTCAGTCAAAGTTGCTCTTCTATCAGCTTGAAACAGTCGGCCCATTCTCTTCTGACCTCTAGCATCAACAAGGCATTTTCGCCCACAGTACTGCCACATACTTTGTCCCTTTTCACACCATTCTTTATAAACCCTAGAAATGGTTGGCATATATTGTATCTTTGGTACCTTTGAGGTACTAAAATGAACTCTTTAGGTACAAAGCAAGGTGTACTTTTGGAAAGGGCACCGCCCCGTGACAGCTTTTGTACCATTTATTATGTTTTAAAGGGGGGGTTTAATGGTATTTCAAGCATTCTGACTTATTAACACAGTTATAGAGTTGTTTCCTCATGCTAAATGTAGGCAAAGTGTCAAAAATGCAGTTGGGCGTGTTTCAGAGTATTTCTGTGCCGAATGCACTTCGCCAGGGTTCGTACAAGTTTCGGCTAATTTTTTTCGATTACGGTTCTAACTGACGTTTCAGGGGTTTTCGATACGTATCACTTCTTTATATGGGCTTCCGCCGGAAAACTTCCCCTGGAAAACCCCGCCCAGCCGTCAGTCAGCGGGAGACGCTAGAGCTTGCTAACAGCTTATCACGCCACTCAGCTTTGTTTAATTTCAAAAGTCAACAATGGCACAACAAGAAGTGTGTTTTTGGATGTAAGGAGAAGACATCCAGCCTTATGGAAACAATGGATATAGTTTATTATCCGGATTAGCAGCGGAGTTTTGCGTGTGTGTGTTTGATGCGGTGGATTTTCATGACGAGTTACACGCGGTAAGTAAGACTTCTGTCTATGTTGGAAATAGGCGCGTGTATATTATATAAATGACACGAACATGTAGTGAATCATAAGTTAAAACAGTGTTGTATAGTGTTGCATGACTCGTACTCGCTCCTCCCGTGTTATAACTCCTCCTTCTTCATTTTTTCGTACGTTATCGGAAAGATTCGGTAAAGCTAATCTTTCTTTTATAAATCTGATTAAACTAAAGAATCTTCAGAGATATAAAGGATGTCATACTACTCCATAGGTACTCCAGATTAATATCAGAAATGCAGAAACAGCGTGTGTTACGTGAGCTTTAAGAGTGCACAGGTGCTGAATTTTTTAGTTTAGTTTTTGAAAAGTTTGCAATTATAAGAAATTAAATTGCAACATGGTTTCACTTCTCTAAGCAATTTGAAGTTTAGGTTTGTTTCTTTTCTCGTGTCTGAAAAATGTGCTCCCGGATAAATGTGCTTCAATTGTTTTTCCAGTCTGAAATTCCTCTGTGTCCACGACTGTGCTGTTAGACGCATTAAATGCAGTTCTGTGGCTTATTCTTTGTGCTGCTGACATACACTTATTTAAACAACTGAGCGAATGATTAAATTCTACACAGATTGACATTTAAACTGGATAAACTTATTTGAGCTATGTTAGGCTGAGAGTGAGTGAGAGAGAGAGAGAGAGAGAGAGAGAGAGAGAGAGAGAGAGAGAGAGAGAGAGAGAGAGAGAGAGAGAGAGAGAGAGAGAGAGAGGGAGAGGGAGAGGGAGAGGGAGAGGGAGAGGGAGAGGGAGAGGGAGAGGGAGAGGGAGAGGGAGAGAGAGAGAGAGGGACAGAGAAATCAGTGTTCGGCTGTGTCTGTAACCACTGGCTGTTTGTTTAACTCCATCATCTGTCATTCATTTAAGAGAAAGATCAGCATATTCTTTACTGTTTTGAATACAAAGACATTTATGTACTCTGTAGAGTCAGACATATTCAAAGTTTGAAGATGTAATTCAAATATACAGTATTGTGCAAACGTCTTAGGCCACCATCACCAGCTTTGTTGTTTTAGCAAAATTTTTATGTCCATCCATATTTATTTTTCACTGCATTAGTCAGTATTTAGTCTGACGTCTCTTGGCATTAAACACATCTTGAGCTGAAGTCATTTGATTAGGATTAGAAATTAGGATTTATTTTTATTTAGGTTTAAGAGATCCTGCAGTTTCCTGCTATTGCTCAATGGGAGTTTACCCTAAATACTTGACACTTCAGCTTATACTTTTATACTGTTTTTAATACTACATACACATTTCCTGTATTTTCTGTTGTATTCTAATAAAGAGAAATAATTATATATGATCACTATACAATTGCAAAATCTAATGGTAGCATGGTGGCTTAAGACTTTTGCACAGTACTGTAAATACAATGCAAGTAAATATAATCTTCATGAACACATAAACACAAAACCATCATGTTTAAGGAAACAGGGTGGAAACCTTTGAATGATCATTAAAGAAATGCAAACACTGTTTTTGCATACAGACTCTGTGAACGTCATTTGACTGGATGACACAACTGTGAGCTAGGGCCGCACGATAAATCGCATGCGATATCATATCAAGCACATCTTGTCAGTAAAGCAGCATTTACTACACAAAGCTGTAGTTCACTGACAAGCATGGCCATGTTGCGATAATTAATGCAATATTGCCCCGATTGTCAGCGAAATACGGTTTTGTGTAGTAAATGTTGCTTCATCTGAAAGCAGGTGATGGCGATTTACTACTAATCAAGGACTGGCTTTACTTACGTGATGAGTGTGACAATCACATGCGATTTATCGTGTAGCCCTACTGTGAGCACATTTACGTATGGTACTAAGATGCGTTTCGGTCGATCGAATCACAAGTGGATGAGAGAGACGCATGTTCGTTCACACCTGTTTTTATCAGTCTCTTTTGACCATCTTCAACCACTTCTGTCCTGATTACTTCAATGGGATGTTGTATGGGCGAGTCGTTTAAGCATGAGCGGGAGAAATGACGGGTTTAAGTTGACGCGCTTTGTACATGAGTGTGTAAGGGATTTCTCAAAAAGTTTCAGAGCAATTGATGAAATAAGCTTGCGCAACATTCACATGCTCACAACGTGAAACTAAAATGAAAGAGGAAGAGTGCAGCCGCTTTCGTTTTGGTAATGAAAGTTAGGACCGATGTTAAAACATTGTGCTCTGTAAATAGGGCTGGAGATCGATTCAGCTGTTCCAGATCGATTCAATTTCAATTTGCAAGCTATCAAATGGATTCGATCTCGATTCGATTTTTGCTTCCGGTTCTCGGTCGGTTTTTATTCTTGATTTAACTCAATAAATATAGATTTAATACAAATACTATATTAATAAAAAAGAGCAGTGAACGGAAGTTTACAAGTGGGTTATTAATAAAAAGAAATTAAAAGCCACAACACTATCGTTGTTGTCTTGCTTGCGATATCTAAAATGCTTCAATACCTCTGACTTTTTATTTGAAGGTGGCATCAATGTTGATAAAGCACCTGAAACCGCCATTTTAAGCACTGAATGATTGAATAACAAGCTCGCCTCTCACTCCTTGGTAACATCGCGCAAGGCAAAAAAGTGGGTGACATCTAGTGGAGAAGACTAGTAATTAGATTAACGTTAATCTTGCGTTCAATGTTTGCGGAAATTAAATAAATATGAAATAAAAAATCAAATCGTGCTCTTTGAGAGAAAAAACAATTAATCGAAAAATAAAAATAATTTTGCCCAGCGCCATCTGTAAATCACATTAGATAATGGGTGGAGAGTAGGCGGTCTCTTGTGGCTGTTCAAACACATTCGACCACATGATCGTCCACACCTCAATACCAGTCAGGTGTTTTTGACTTCCTCTGAAAGTGGTTAAAAGTGGACGCACTAAAAACGTTTCGCACCCTGTTTACACCTGTGATTAGCGATCCGATCAGTGGCAGCTCATGACTGCTCATCCGAGGTGCGCTAATTCAAAATAAGTGTTCGGAGTGTCGTGTGTTGCTTGCGTTTTCAAAATACGTGTTTGTTGCGTCATGTGAACCATGTGCATCACGTGTTTTGTCAAAATAAGTGCCTGCTGCACAAACATCAAAACTGTTTATGAAAAAAGAGACGCTCACATTCACAAAATACATGCAAGACACTCCCTTAACAATAAACTCTGATTACGCATGAGAGTATGCGAGTATCAGGCAAATGCGAGCGTCTCTTTTATCATAAACCCTTTAGATGCGTCTGCAGCAGGCACTTATTTTGACAAGACACCCGATGCACACAGGATCTTTTGACGCGGAGAACACATATTTTTAAAAAAGGAACCACACACATGACGGGCTACATACATGTTGTGATGAACTTCGCATCGAGCGCCCTCGAAAAAAGAAGTCACCGGCCGTTACTGGATCGGATTGGCCAGAACACTTCTTAATAAAGGGTGTAAACAGGGTAATCTGTCAGTCCATAATGAAGTGTGTTCAGTCTGAAACACAGAATCAAATTTGATGGGATGTCGTGTTGTCTCTTATGTGTCAGATGGACATGAAGGGATGATTTCACAGACAGGGATTAGCTTAAGCCAGGACTAGGCCTTAGTTTAATTATAAAATATAACTAGTTTTAACAAGCATGCGTTACTAAAACATTACTTGTGTGCAATTTGAGGCAAAACAAAGGGTTACTGATGTATTTTAAGATATGTCAGTGTTGTTTTCAGCTCTTACATTTATTTTAGTCTAGGACTAGTTTAATCCCTGTCCAGGAAACAGCCCCTTACAGTATCAGTATGTAATAATTGAACTCAATATTCAGAGGTTTCTGTCTTGAATCGTATGATTTTCTAGCTTCTTTCTGAACTAGATTTAAGGGTTTGTCCTGTTGTAACAGGACTGTGATACAAACCTTTCTCAAACGCTTCAAAAACCGGTTACACAGGAAATGTGAGACAAATCTGATACAAAAGGCGCTTTAATCTGACATCTGACTCAGATCAGAGATATACTAAACTGGGAATGTGTATATGTCCTATACAGGATGTGATTTAGGGGGAATGTTTTTCAAATATTTTTATTTATGAAAACAGGCTTATATTGATTATTCAGGGTATTACGCTATATTTTGTAACTGTTGAAATAAAATATATATAGAAATGTAAGCAGTCCTGCTCACACCCGCCCTGAGCGAGATTTGAACCGCTTTGGTCTGGCATGAGAGTCGACATTTTGATTTATTATTTGGCTTGGTTTTCACGCTGAAATAGACTATTGGTGCTTGGTGACAATTGGAAAATCTTGGCATGGATTAAAAAAGGATCATGACATAACCTGTCACCTATTGTCAAAGGAGCGGAAGCACTGACAATAATACTTAACTCCTGATTTTATTGGTGTTTGCGCTATTGCATGGCAGCGTTTTTACTTATATGAAATAATCTTTGTTAGATGATATGGAAGTTTGATGATCATTAATAATGGGGAGGAATACATTTTGTCCCCACTGGGATAAAAATAACTTATAAAGACCTGAGGGAGGGAAAATGTATGTACAGTACTGTGCAAAAGTCTTAGGCCACCATTAATTAGAAATAACTTAAAAAAGCATTGTCAATTTATTATTTATTGCTTATGATTTCGTTGACCTTGTCTCTCTCTCTCTCTCTTTTAGGTGCCTTTGCAAAGGTGAAGGAGTCTCAGCGTATGAGCGATGAGGGGAAGATGGATCAAGAGGAAGCTGACGGTATCCGTAAACGCTGCAGGACTGTAGGTTTTGCCTTGCAGGCCGAGATGAATCACTTTCATCAACGAAGGGAGGTGGATTTTAAAGAGATGATGCAAGCGTATCTCCGCCAACAGATCGCCTTTTACCAGCGTGTGGGTCAGCAGTTAGAGAGAACCCTACGCATGTATGACAACCTCTAGATCCTTTGGATTGTAACAGAGACACGACACTCCTGTGAATGGATACGTACGAGATTTTATTTTTTACTCGCAGCGCTGTTGTAATTTTTACATTTTGCGAAAAAACTGGACCTTCCTGCTTCTGCACTTAAAAATGTCACTTTTAACCACCAGAAACCAACAATATAGTTGCCTTTGATACGCCATACGTGTTCATAATGTATCTTTTCGTTAACTATGACATTTATTTAAATTTCTTTGAGAATATTGTTACAATGTTACACGTTCGTATTGAGTCAGGCGTGCGAGTGACGTTACCTGTGTGTGTTAGCAGGTACAGACGCTAATCAGGTTTGCCATCATGTCATATTGAATGAAAAACATCTGAAATATTAAATGCTTGCTGTAACTATAAGCGAGTTTATAGACTACGCTAGTTTGTTGTAAAACTAGCGTATGATGAGGTGTGTTTACTCAAATATTTGACAAAATACAATATCTCTTTCAAAACCAAAGGACGACGAAATTATATATTAACCCTGAAGTTATACAGCATAGTAACACTGTCGCAAAAATGAAAATTTCGTTAACGGAGGAAGTTGTTTAAAGAAATTGTGAAATGCCGGTCAGCAATAAATTATTGGCAGTGGTTTTGTCACTTTGCACATGATTTTACATTCGGTAACGACGATAAAATTACTTGACACTGCAAAGAGTGCTTGTGTTTGGCTACAGTAGACACGTTTCCATTACCTTTCAAAATGCGCAAATTGAAATGGCGAGTTAAAAATGCCTGCGACTGAAACACGTAAATTTCGCAAAAACTTCCATATATCGCAAAAAAGTTTTTAGGTTTTAGGTGTTTGTTTTAGGCAAAATTCACAAAAGGAATATATCGCAAAACTGCATCGTAATTTTTTTCGCGTTTACAGGTCACCTGACGTGCGTTAAAGTTATGAAGAGTTATGTTCGACAAGTGCACGACATCAAAATACCGTGAGAGCATGAGTCGCTCTAGCTGTATTTTTAATGTCATCTGCATGTCGGTTTTTTGCATGGTGCTGTATGAAGTCGGCCACACCTTTCGCCCATGGTTTTTGGCAAGAGAACAAAATTATATTTTAGTTGCATAATTTCGCAATAGTTTTTTTTTTATAAATCGACATTTTAGAAAACGCTAAAGTTTTGCGCAAATCTTTAATGGAAACCAGGCTACTGAGGTGTAAATACTCCCTGTCTGCTGAATTTGTTTAACTTTCCAAGTAGATGAGCATGAAACACGTAGCAGGTTTGTGTGGTTTCTGTTCAATTCCAGAATGTTGAGCCGGCTCAGATGCTGTATGATTATCGAGTTGAAAGTGAGATTCTGCTACATTGATTGTCTTTACAAAGCGCACATGGAAGTCATATGAAATGAATTCAGATGAGAGATTCAGACTTATTCAGGTTCAGAGTGATCCCAGATCCAGCATGTATCATTTTTGGCATGTATTCATGTTTGGCATTATTGTTTTACATTGTAATTTACACCCTGCTTCCTGTCAAGTGTTACTAAAGCTGCTGTAAGTGATTGTAACCATTTTGCTAACTTCTGCTAGACTTCCTTTGTAAAAATTAACCATGGTTTCACAACAAATAAAAAACATATAGCTATACCATGTTTATCACAAATTAACCATGGTTTTGCTGCAGTAACCATGAATGTTAATCAATCTGGCATAAACTACATGGTTACTACAGTCTTACTATAATAAAACGACACTCTTAACAAAATTGAAAGTTGTTTTAAACCAAGATTGGGTAAATATTCAACAGAACCAACTAGTGGGTTATAAATAAACCTGTGCTGGGTTGTTCAGCCTAAATGCTGGGTAGTTTAAACCCACTGTTGGTCGATTGGTTTATTTATAGGCTACCCCAATATTTTTTAACAGTGCATGGTTAATTTTTGCATTTGATCATCTCATCTGTTTAATACTCTCTAAAAGACATTTAAGCAGCCCGAATTTCAGCAAAAATGACTGACAGGCGAAAGGCATTTCTGAGCGCTAATTTAATTTGGCTAAAATGAGGATAGGCCTCCCCTGACTCTTGTTTTGATTTCTCAGGGCCCTTATGTCAGTACGTCGAGTATGAATCGCACAGAGATCCCTTTACATCATGTTTTTTGTGAATTCTGAAAATATCGTACAAAGACATTCACAATTTTAAAGACTTTGCTGTTAGCATTAGCATTTTAGAATTAGCAAAGTTGTATGTTCAGGGTTTTTTAAGGCAAATGGGATCTCATTCTACTTTCTGAGACCTCAGGAAACCTCAAGAGGACGTAAACATAACCCAGTTTTTTAATGTTGATGGTTTGTGTTTTCATTTCCTTTAGAATCTTTAATTTTATTCATTCGCTTTAAGGGGTTCATGGGTTTATGTAAATTGCGACTTTTCGTGTACCTGTAAAACTTGTCTCGAGTTTCAGATTGTGAACTTGAATATTTTTGCACACTTTTCTCGAGTACCAACATGCAAACCTTTAGTAGTCTCCTCTACTTGTAATAACTGGTCTTGTGAACATTCCTCTGTGCACATTTTTTTTCTAAATATTAAAAATGTTTTGTCTTTGTAAGTCTTTCAAAACCAGTCAAAATGTAATAACATGCTACGCCTCTGATATGACTTTATTTTGGCTGACACCACCGAGCCCTCCAACCCAAACACTTCCAAATACTGTAGATATATTCCAATAGATTTTCCCCATTCATGTTTTGCTTGAAATATTGTATTTGCACATCAATTTTTGTACAGTAAAATTGGTTGCAAATGGTGTTTCACGTTGGCTTCGACACAAACCCCCTGAAGAGTATTTTTAAGTACATGAGAACCGACTGTTCTCGTGGTTTCCCGAAATGTTTTTTTTTTTGGGTACACAGATGTTTATTTGCTCAAAGGAGTTGTTCATAGTTTTCATATATATTGTAAGTTAAAGAAACATCAACACATCCTTTATGGCTTTCTTTTCTGGTAAAGAGGGGGGAAAATCGGCATAAACACGGACCTCTGCTTTCAATTCTCTGGAAAACACAAACAGACGCTGTTGTGGTTGCGTGTGTCCACTTGGCGACTTCACACGCATTCCAAGATACAGCTGAGCTCAGACTCGCATACCAAAACGGGACGTTTTCCATGAGTGGACTTATCCAAATACTCTTTTCCTAATAGTCTTCCTGCGTTTTGGGACGCAAAAGTGCTTTATCAGGGTATAAATATCTGAAGATGGATTACACGGATTGTGAGAGAAATATTTCTTGTTTAAGTGAGCAAAATGGAGATGAAATGTCAACCAGGAACTGCAAATGAACTTTCGCTTTGTGAGGTTTGTGAGAAGAAAATGATTTGTAGCTTTAATAAATGGGTTCTGGAGTGATCTCACACGGATTTTGGACTGTTTGAGGACTTGTGAGGACAGAACCAGCACATTGCTCTGTGTTTACTTGCTGTACATTAGAATTTATGTAATGTGTAGATTTTTTCACTTTTCTGGTCAGGGGATCTGAATAAAGAGATCTCGAAATTGCTTTGGTGGTTTGGTGTTGTCTTTTCCACATCTGCCAATGGCTGGTGACTTAACCAGCAGCCATACATAATTATTACTGGCCATAAATCACATTGTTTTCCATTTACATCTACATTAACTTATTTAATGGTGACAAAGAATGCATTGAAATAATGTTAAATTGTTCTCTGATATCTACATAGAAGGTTTGTGGCTTTATTAAGTGCAACCCTAAGATTTGCCTTTAGAATATAACTTACCTTATTTGATAGGGTCATGAATAATAATGTTGAGCTCAGTGCTCTGATTGGCTGTTTCACAGGGCAGCTTCTTCAGTAGCTCTGTGTGTGTGCAAACAGATCTTATTTTTAAGTCTGTATCAGATAAAAATACCAATTATGAGGAATAATCAAATTTTGGGAGATTGTTAATGGACCTTTCCGAGCAGCAAGTTTGTGGGGGTGTTTTTTTTAGTATGGACCTGCAAAACGTAACTGTAATGTCAATGGTAGAACTTCAGCATAATTTAATGTTGGGAGCATACATCTCTACTGTAATGTCACTGTTGGTGTTATGTTGAGCTGGGTCTGTTTTCCAGCGGTCTTTTGCATGCACAAGGTTTACATAAGAATGAGGAAACAATCGTGTTTGAGGCTCATGACATGTCATTACCATGTACAGAACTCTTATTATTCATCTATGCCTACATAAATACAGTTTTACATTATACTGCACCTTTAAGTAACACCATTCAATAAGGTACTGTGTGTTAACATTAGTTGACCTTAAAGGAATATTCCGGTAACACTTTAGTATGGGGAACACTTATTGATTATTAATTATGACTTTTGCCTTAGTAAACTCCCAATGTACTGCTAATTAATAGCTAATAAGGTAGTTGTTGTAGACGTTAGGTTTAGGTATTGGATTGGGTTAAGGGATGTAAAATATGGTCATGCAGAACAAGGCATTAATATGTCCTTTATAAGCACTAATAAACCGCTAATATGTAAGCTAATAAGACACTAGTTAAAAGTGAGAATTGGTCCCTATACTAAAGTGTTACCAATATTCTATTTTCTTAAAAGAAAAATCCAGATAATTTACTCACCACCATGTCATCCAAAATGTTGATGTCTTTCTTTGTTCAGTCGAGAAGAAATTATGTTTTTTGAGGAAAATATTGCAGGATTTTTCTCATTTTAATGGACTTTAATAGAGCCCAACATTTAATACTTAACACTTAACAGTTTTTTTCAACGGAGTTTCAAAGGACTCTAAACGATCCCAAACGTGGCATTAGGGTCTTATCTAGCGAAACGATTGTCATTTTTGACAAGAAAAATAAAAAATATGCTATTTTAAACCACAATTTTTCGTCTAGGTCTGATCCAGCGCAACTTACGTAAATGCGTAGTGACGTAGGGAGGTCACGTGTTACATATATAAAACGCACATTTGCGGACCATTGTAAACAATAAACTGACACAAAGACATTAATTAGTATCAGTTGACATACAACACCGTAGGTATGGTCCTTTTTCAACACACTTGTAAACACTGGGGCGGAGTTTCGCGTTCGTCTTCTGTGACCTCTTGACATCATGACGTATTGCGTGGGGTCACATCACGCATCACGACCTGATCTAGACGAGAAGTTGTGGTTTAAAAGTTGATATTTTTTATTTTTCTTATCAAAAATGACAATCGTTTCACTAGATAAGACCCTAATGCCTCGTTTGGGATCATTTATAGTCCTTTGAAACTCAAACATAATTTCTTCTCGACTGAACAAAGAAAGACATCAACGTTTTGGATGACATGGTGGTGAGTAAATTATCTGGATTTTTCTTTTAAGAAAATGGAATATTCCTGTAACGGACAATTATTACTTCATTTTAAAAGGTCACATAACATTCACAGTTTCTGCCAATCTCATGTTTATCTTGGTTACCTATGGAGTAGTATTGCATCCTTCATAACTACAAAAATTCTTTGGTTTCGTCAGATCTATAAAAGAATATCAGCTGTACGGCCTATTTCTGCTGCTTAGGGCGTGCTGTAGGTAGAGCGAGTCATGAACACGGAACATGCGAAATACATCGTTGCATTATCCGTGGATAACTTCTGATTAACTGCTTGCGTGTTGTTTACATTATATACTCTTACGCGCTGGTTGTCAACCGAACACAGACATTTGATGCAGTTTTACGTACCGCCTGCGGTTCCAACATTGATAGGTGTGCTCTTGCTCTCACTATGATTGGCACTTTTTGCCTTGGTAACTAGCAATAGCACAGGGACTATTTTTGGGCACTGTGTAATATCATTGTGCCTCCTGCAGCCATGTTACGACAGCACAGTCCTTGATTATTACGCCAGAATGAGAGTATAGTTCATAGCCATATCTGCCTAGAAAATTGCAACTTTTAATTTTATGTAAGTCTTAGTACACAATGTAATTACAGAAGAGTCAAGTTTTAAATAGGAAAAATATTAAAACTCTTTGGTTATTTTTAGCGCGATGCTAATGATCTAATCAGATTCAATGGATTATGCTAAGCTATGCTAAAAGTGCTACCACCAGACCCGGAGATCAGCTGAATGGGTTTCAAAACTGTAAAAACAAATGTTTAACTCTAGAGGAGTTGGAAAATTTGAATATTTTCAAAAAAAGTGGAGTGTCCCTTTTACAATTTAGAAAATTGCATTAGACCTCCACTTTAACTTCAAATATTAGTTGATGCCCATAAACTAACTTGAGCAGACAATGAACAATTGTATTTGATTCAACATTAACAAATCAATTGCTTTTTTCACATATATTATATTTCACCTGTGTGCACTATCACATTCAAGGCACTCTCCTTGTAATCCTTCGCCAGAGTACTGTTGTGAGTTTGTAATATTTGTAATATAACGATCAGATAATGACGTTGAAGTACCAAGAGAGTGATTCATTAGAGATATTCTCGACTCGTTCTTGCGATACCTTGGCCGTTTCATATAGACAGTTTCATTGGATGAACTTGCGTTGTACTGTTACGTGTCTGGACTGAACCTAACTTTCGGTCTCTGTTTCTTTAATGGTCTGACTAGTGGCTAAACTGAACTCTGGAACAAAAACCTTTCCAAAAATAACAAATGTTTTGGTTTCCTTAAGATGAGGGGAGACGGTGATAATGGATCACCACTATGTGAAGGGAGGTTTGGCAGCCGATCTGTAATTAAGATTTATAGTACACATTTTACACAGTAACATTAGTTTAGTGTCGTACTTGATACGCTTTAGCTATGATTTGAACTAAGGTATTTTACTTGTCATTTATTTCCCTTTTTATCAGAAATAAATGACTCTAAAAGGACTCTGTTGTTATTGATTCTACCGAAGATTATGTTTGGACCACGAAGTCCGTTTGTTTATGTTGTTGTTTCTGAAAAATGTATACTCGCCAAATTACTCCAGTGTTTATTTTAAGTGCTTGTAGGGAACTTTTTTGAGATTGGAGTTAAAAAAAATTCCAAAAAGACCACATAAACATTTTACTTAATAGGAAACATGTGGGCACATAAAATATGTATGTTTAAAATGTGTACTTTGAATTAAAAGTGTGACAGACAGTGGTGTGTGGTATAAAATGTGGCTGTAGCTTTACAGTTTCGCACAGATTTAACAGAAATTATGACCAAAATGGTTTTCCACAAACAGTTTCCTTAATAGTTCATAACTTTTTATGATTAGTTATAAAGAAGAAACATACTTTGGGTTTACCCAGGAGAGCAATCTTATAGCAGAAAATCTCTAAAAATAAAAACAACAGTTCAGCTGTCTTTCTAAAGTCTTTCAGCATTATTTTTTAAAGAGATCCTTAGTTTTGAAGTTTCATTTAAAGCTTCATGAACTTTGAAGGAATTATAAATGGCAGATTTCTTCTTTGATCAAACGTAAAGCACATGAGCATCTGCAGTGTGTCTCCGACTGCGAGGGTCCAGTAAGCAGATCCATAAATATCACCTTCAAAGACTCGTTCACCAGGAATGACCTAAATCAGGCCAAAGGTCTTTTGACTTCTTAGAGAAAATTTCTAAGGAAAATTCATTCCAGTCACAGTCAAAACACAAAACAGCTGTTACTGTAATGTCATGATTACACAAAACTGTATGTGTGTGTGTTTGTGTGCGCACATGTGTGTGCATGCGTATGTGTGTGTGTGTGTGTGTGTGTATGTGTGTGTGTGTCTGACAATGAAAACATAAAAGTACAATCTTGGGAGTCCAGATGGTGAAAGTGTTAAGAATTGTCTTTGTCCTTCCCACAGTTCCCGGTTTTAATTTTGACATCACTATTTCCAACATTAATGCCATTTAGGCATGGTGCATGTTTAGGATTTGTAATACAAGTTTACATTTGTTAAGTCTGAGTAAACATATTTGTCATTCATGGTGTTTATTTAATAAACAGCCAACAGGGATGCAGTCACTGGAGATTATTAAAACTATTTTAGTGCTAAAAAATGCTGGGTTATTTTCAACAAAGCTTTGGGTCAAAATGGGACAAACCAAACCCATTGGCTTGTAATTTAACCTATACTAGGTTGTTTTAACCCATTGTTGGGTCAAATATAATCATTTTCTGGTGTAATTTTTATTTAACCCAACGGCTGAGTGAATGGAAATAAAACAGTTTTGATTTACATGATCAGTTTAACCTCCTAAGACCTGGATGTCCACATTTGTGTTGTTTGCACCATCCTTGTGGGTTGTTCAAATTCAAAACCCTTTCGGGTTTTTGGGTACAAAAAAAGTATGTAAAAATTTCTCAGATGATTTTTTTAAAACCTTTTTTTTTTTTTTTTGCATAAATCTATTACTGCCAGTACTGATCAAAACTACCAAATTTTTACAAAATTTTCATGATTTTAACTCTTTAATTGGCAAGTTCATAAGTGATAGTCACTGACTTTTGGGAAAAATACACAAAATGACCGATTTTCAATATATAAAGTGATTGTGGATTGATTTTTTACCATTTTCACAGTCTTGGGCATTTCAAAGATTAATAAAAACATTGGCTATGATGCATTGTTGGTTTTGTGCAGCATAATTTTTTTTTCTCAATGTACTCAATGTACAAGCCAGAAATTAAGCTCTGTTTTTGCACAGGCCTACTAAAGGGTTAATGGTTAACAAACTTTACCTCTTAGCAAAATAAAAAATCAAGAACAATCAAGAATGCATGATAATAAGGTGTCATGGCTTTGCATTCAAACAATGTTGTTATAATGGAAGTCAATGGGGCAAAAAAAGCCACAAACAACTAATTAGGGGGGGAAATCTGATGTTGCACAAAAACTAAAAATGCATCAAAGCCAATGTTTTTACTAATCTTTGACAAGCCCAAGACAAGTCCACAATCATCTTTTTATATTGAAAATCAGTCTTTTTGTGTGTTTTTCCCCAAATCAGTGACATCACTTATGAACTTGGCAATTAAAGAGTTAAAATCAAGGAAATTTTGTAAACATTTGGTAGTGTTGATCAGTACTGAGGGTGATTTATGCAAAAAATTTATTTGATACATTTTTAATCGCAAAAAGGCGTTTAATGTAGTGCCTTTTTTGTACATGAACAACTTGCCAACAGTATATTTTTGAGTTTTTGAAAAATTTCTAAGCATTTTCTCAAAATATGTGTCAATATAAGATTTGTCACCAAAAATCATTCCATTTGCTGAAACACAGAGAAAGTTCTGGCCAAATTAGGACAAAAAAAGGTCAAAAATGGCCCCATAAGGGTTAATTCGGTGTAACTGAAACCTACACAAACGTGGACAATTACACTGCTTCATGTTCAAAGAAAAATATTTGGTTATTACATTTATTGGTTCTTCCTAACCCCAAAATAGCTGGAAGAACTTTGAAAAAAGCAAACCAAAGCTCAGGTCTTAGGAGGTTAAAGAGAAAATTCTGTAATCGCTTGCAAACCATGCATCACCTTGTAATTCATAATGACTCTGCTGTTTTGTAAAGAGAAAGAAAGAGGATTACTAAACACAGCAGACACTGGATGCAGGCCAGATCAAAGAAAACAAGAGAAAGAAGATGCGGAAATGTTTGGACCACTCCCCCTAATCATGAGACCCTTCCTCTGACTCCGCCCCTTGTCTTCAAGCCAAGCAAAGTTCCCAGAAGACAACAGTTACTTCCTCAGAACATTCAGGCTACATTCTTCAAATGCTTTCTGATCTCTTTAAACAAGAACCCGTTAATTCAGCCCCTCCTGTTTTAGGTCTCATTTTAGGGCACAAACATCTGCTAATCAGATTCACTCGAGGCCAAACGCAAAACAATTCCAGTGGACGTCTAGTCAATAGTTCGACTGCAATAAAACACTGGTACTTGATGTTTCTCCAGAGTAAGAAATACGATGCACATGTCACACTTTTTTTATTATTTAACTATACGACCCACCTCGAAAGTTTACAGGAGCCCCTGTTGAGAATCATTACACCTGTGGTTCTCAATGCCAGTCCTGATGTATTTTCTGCATACTTATGCATACAGGCAGTTCATCTCTACTTCAAAACCTTTTTTTTAAATCAGGTTGCATAACAAAGACACAAAATGTGCAGGACTGGAACTGAGAAGCACCAGCCAGATAGTTTCTCAGAAAAAACAGCAACAAAAACATTAAAGTCGAACATGCACATGGAGAGAATGCTTAAAGGGATAGTTCACCCAAAAATGAAATTTACTCACCCTCATGTTGTTACAAACCTCTATGAATTTCTTTAGACTGTAATGTTAAAGAACAGAAGGCCATCATGCACTCATAAATGTGCTTTACAATGCCATATAATAACCGTTTTAGGCTAAATGGGCTCATAAAGAACCTTTAACATTCTGTTTCACAAAAGCTTATTTAGATTATAAAAAAATACAACAAATGATACCAAATGGTTCTTTGAGGAACCAAAAATGGTTCTTCTATGGCATCACTGTGAAAGCACTTTTTTAAGGGTGTGGTGCAGGTCGGTTCTAAAGTCTATGTATTAATCTAGAGCATTGAGATCAGTACGGTCATGAAAAGAAGAGCGGCTGTTGTGTTATTTAAACTCTAAGTCTCCAGCCTGAGTCAATAAAATCCCTGCCAATGCACCACTGCCCTGATATTGACTGATAAAACATGGGGCGTATTTCAGCAAAACATACAGTAAATATCCCAGTCCTGCTTTTAAAGGGGGTGTGCAAACATATTTATCCTCCTAAGACCTGGGATTTGGAAGTATTATGATGCAAACATAAAAAAAAATTATGTCCACATGGACATCCAGGTCTTAGGAGGTTAATGTTGTTTTTACGATATAATTTAAAAAAATCAAAATGCTGTAGCCTACTACATAAAAAAATATATTTGTAGATATTTAGGAAACATGCTAAGTTCATGTATCTGTTCCTCTGGAAAACATTGATGTAGCCAGTTATTCTCTTTTAAAAATGCGCCTTCTGGGTCAGAATATGTTTTTGTTTTGGTCTGTGTCATCCTGTTGCTCACTGCTAATTTATCCAATAGAGACAGAGCGCAGCGCGTCATAACCTGAAAACCACGCCCACCGGGGAAAAACAATCCATCCGTCTCCATTGACTTTGTATTGGGAGAGGCTGCCTCCTTGTCATTTCTGGCTTATAACAAAAAACAGAATAATGCCTAAAAGCTGCTGTGTAACAGGATGTACAGTTAGCAAGCCAAAAAAAACAGAAATAAGTTTTTATAAGCTGTCGATCCCAAAAAACGAGCGTTTAAAGAAACAAAAGTGGAAACTGGAAACTTTTCATATTATTAGAACTGCGTCCACTAGGGGGAAACGTAGTCGGCGATCCACTTAGGCTGGGTTTTACGGCTCGACAGCTTATAAAAAAAGTTTTTTTGGCTTGTTAGCTGTACATCTTGTCTCACAGTAGCTTTTAGGCATTATTCTGTTTTTGTTATAAGCCATGACAAGGAGGCGGCCTCTCGCAATACAAAGTCAATGGAGACGTTTCCCCGGTGGGCGTGGTTTTCAAATTAGCATAACTACGCTCTGTGACGTCACCTTCAGCGAAAGGACTGCGGTTATGCCCACTCAGTGGAAAAAGTCTGACACCCCATTCAGACAGCCAACGACAAGCAGTAGCAGAGCGACACGATCTCATTCATTTCAATGGAAACTGGGCGACTTCCGGGCGACACGAGCGAACGTGACCGTTGGCGACCGTATGGGCGTGTCCAGCGACGTGAGAAAGTTAAGAAAAGTTTAACTTTATGCAAATGTCGAGCGACTTTCGGGAGCGACTACCAATGAGAACAAAGCAGTGGAGTTCACGTCACCCTTCTCTCGTCAGTTACTGGCGTGGATGGTACTCATTTGTTTATAACAAGCAGATTTAGAAACGCCTCATTGGAAGAGACAAGCGACACACAGCGATAACGTCGCTGGCTGTCTGAACGAGGGGTTAGCGACGGAGTCGCGCGACAAAAGTTGAGAAAAGTTTAACTTTATGCAAATTAGCAGCGAGTTTCACGAGCGACTACCAATGGGAGTGAAGTAAGTGGAGCACTGATTTGTTGTTTACAACATGGGGTAACGTCACACTACTACGCAACCAGAAGTGGGAACACCCACAAGCGACATCAACCACCAGCGGCAGGCGATGAGCAGCGATAACATCACTGGCTGTCTGAATGCGGCGTAAGCGACAGCATTAGCATAGCGTGAAAAACGCGTCTAAAATGGGAAAAGTAGTTGTGTGATCGACTTTGCTAGATTCAACAAAAATTTGGAGCGGTCTTTTTCCAGACTTCAAAAAACCTCCCAAAGGAGTAGTAAATCAGTAGCAGTAGCCATATGTCAGGTATGTAAAATTTTGGGATAAAAATCCTATAAAAATACACCAATGAATTCTCTTTCATTGTGTAGTTGCAAAGTTTTGTCAGTGAGCCTTCATTAAAAACATCCATTATGATGAGCCTTGTGTTTTACAAAGGTGGGATGGTTTAATAGTGTTAGGAAAGACAAACATATATGTTAAAAAAGCAATGTCTGGCCATATGCCAGTGTTCTTCACTCCCAATCCTGGAGAGGTGCCCTGCAGAGTTTAGCTCCAACCTTAATAAAAAACACCTACCTGTGATTTTCTATGCTGCGTCCGAAACCGCCTACTTCCATACTATATAGTACGCGAAAAGCAGTAGGCGAGGCGAGTAGTATGTCCGAATACATAGTATTCGTAAAACAGTATGCGAAAAGTACCTGGATGACCTACTACTTCCGGTTAGATTTTGCAGTGTGCATACGATGGACACTTCACTATCCCATGATGCCCTGGCAGAGGAGTTATCCAACAAAGAAGAAGAGGCATGCGGCAGTTTTCACGCTGGAATGACATGACGTGATGACGACTTATATCACGTGATGTAGCAACATGGTTGATGTATACGTCCGAATCTAATTCATACTACCAGGATTCATACTATACAGTACCTACTGTTTTAACGGTAAGTAAGTAGGTACTTCATCTCATTCAGTACCTACTGTACAGTATGCGGTTTCGGATGCAGCCCTATTGATCATGAAGACATTGATTAGCTTGCAGGTGTGTTTGATTAAGGTTGGAGCTAATCTCTGCAGGGCACATGGCTCTCCAGGGTTGGGAGTGAAGAACACTGCCATATGCCAATGTCCACGGACTACTGCAGGGCTCTCAAGTGTCACGCATTCACCGTGAGACACACGCATTTCAGTCAATTCACATGCCACACCTTGTATTTCTCACGCTGAGAAGTAAATTAATTGTCCTGCTATATACAATTAATGGACGAGGCACAGGCATACGCAAGGCAGATCTGCTTCGAGTGTTTTAAGTGTGCTCAACTTTGCAGCGCTGCAAGTACTGACAAGCAGAAGAGTACTGCGAGAAATCTTGCGGAGGAGGCTGATTTCAAATCGCTCTCGCGTTACTCTGATGTCATTCACATGTCGTTTCTTGCAGCGCCTCGCCTCATGAAGTCGTAATGCATCCTACAAGGCAATCAGAAAAAAACGAGAAACGCGCGAATAGCTCGAATGGAATTCTGACATCACAAGGGGAGCCAAATTTACCTACTTTGTACGCTTGCAGAGAATGGTTTGCCAAAGAAGTTACTGGGTTGTCCAACTTTTTCAAATTTTGTAGGTTAAGGGAAGCACTCAAGTATATTACTTAAACATGGAAAAAGTCAGATTTTCTTGATATGTCCCCTTTAAGTTAATTCAACTTATTTTGTATAATTTATAGCAACTGCTCACAAAATGTCTTGTTCCTTGAACTTTTAGCTGATTATTGAAATAAGTAAGTTTTCAATGATTATTCCTTGTGTGCATACTCTCTGCTGCAGAGACATCTGAAGTGATTTACCAGAACTCATTTCTTAAAGTTACAGTGTAGTCTGCTACTGTGGATTATTTCCTGTCCTGGGCATCAGACCCATCCTGCAGACAGCGTTATGAAAACCAAAGCCTCCTCAGCCCCGAGACAATGACGACAGGTCTCCGATCACAGACCCAGACAGACACTTTAACTAGAGCACTGTTTCCAGGGTTCACCCTAAGATCTGCAGATCTCAGCTATTTCACTTTAACAACTCAAACCCTTTAAACCGTGTTTTGTAATAGGTCATCGTAACCACATTAAATGTCATGTTTAAAGCAATTAAGAGCAAGATTGTGAGATGATTTCATGGATACAGAAGTGAGCGCACATGGAAACATGGGTGTTGTAATCATAGTCTGAAAGCAGGAAAGGCCAATTTAAGGGTTGGCAGTGTTAACACATATGCAGGATGTAAAAAACAGAACCGTGAGGAAGATTTTACCCAGACGTGATGAACGAAACCAGAAGAAGGATTTTATTTTATTTTATTTAAGGATGTACACACTTTACATTTCTATTTATTCATTTATCAGACTCTTCATCCAAAGCAACTTACAATTGGGGGTGTTCATTTTACCCCAAAATAAATTCTTAATAAACTGATTAAACAGAATAAACAGATGATCCCATACAATGAAAAATAAATGACCAAAAATATTAAATATAAATACATTTTGTAGAAAGTAAAGCCTAATGAAATATACACTCCATATGGCAAGAAATGTATTTTGGGCCAAAACATATTTTAAATATGTGCTAAACACAAGCATATATACATATAAAGTATCATTTTGAAGTTAAAAATATATTTAAAATGCTTTAAAATATATTTATTTCTAAAATATATTTCAAAATATACAAAAATGGCCAAAAATATATTGTGAAAAAATATATTTTGTAAACATATTAAAATATATGGAGAGCTAAATATATATTTTAAATCCTTTAAAATATATTTATTTTTGAAATATTGCAAACTACATATAGTGTGAAAATATATTTTGTAAACATATTTCAAAGTATCTTTTAGCTTATATATTTTTTGGCAATTTTTTTGTATTTTGAATATATTAAAATTATTATATATATATATATATATATATATATATATATATATATATATATTTATATATATATATATATATTTTACAACGAAAAAGATCCTGTTCTTTTTCTTTTGACCTTAAATGCCTTTCTATTTTCGCTGAAAGATCCTGCAAAGCAAGAAGCACTTCTGCATTTCTATGCAAATACTTGCAGTTTCTAAATTCTTAAACCCGACCAAGTGCAAACCTGTGTCAACATCCAGTCTCACAAATTAGGAATTTGTACATTAGGTAGTAAAGACATATTTTTTTATTATTATGTGTATTTTATTTATTCAAAACTTGGAATGTACTTCAGATTATGAAATAGTAAAAAATAAACTTTGGGGAACTGAAAATGTTTATTTTATGGCATCACTGTAAATACCCTTTTGTAGCAGCATTATTTTAAAATCAGTCTGACGAGAACTAAAGTCAGCAGACCAAAGTTTTGTCACTGTTAGCAAATACTGAACTAAGAAACCAAAAGCATCCAGAGTTAAATCTATCCCACTGTTGTCATGGTGACTTCATGCTTCCACATCCTCGGGGTGGTGGCTAAAAGGGATACGGCTACGGCCAAAATCTCGTGAAATCTCTCCGGATAAGCGCTGTTTTCTTCCTAAACCCTACCCCTAAACCTAACCCTAAACTCAAAATGTTATGGGATTTAGGTCGTAAATGTATCCCACTAGCCAGAACCGCTGTTTCCTTCCTACTCCCAAACCTACCCCGCTAAACCCAATATCTCGCGAGATTTCATTCATCCTCAGATGTATAAAGTGGGCGTGACTTTTGTACAGTGACATTTGATTGGTTGGGTATGATGGAATGAGCTGTCTGTCTCTGAGCTGTATGGTGTCAAAATAAAAGCGCAGTTCGGCATCTTCTACAGAACATCAAGGATAGATTAAAATGCAAACTTTATTTCTAAAATTACATTTGTAAATAAAATATAAAAAAAAACACGGTGAAAAGCTTTCACAGATGTTGAGCTCCAGATTTGTTTTTGACATTAAGTTTTAATTCCAAAGAAAGAGTCAGGAATGTGTAAAGAGCGCTGGTAGACCCATTACAAACTATAGGACACCCTTGCGCCCTCTCTTGGTTAAATACAGGTACCGCGTGATACAACTTCAAAACTTAATATAAGCATTTTTTATGTTAATAAAAATATACTTATTTAATGAGCTAACATTTGAATTTATTTATTAAAATTGAACTGATAAAAAACAATCCAACAAACAATTTTTGTACTTTTATTTTTGTTGTTGGGGACATATCTTTTGTTTTACAGGGGCATAATAAAATGCATGTTCACACACTTGAAAAGCTAAACTTAATAGAGCGGTTAAAAATAAATTATAACACTTAAAAAAGGAAAGTCTCACCCACAAATGAAATCTTCAAAAAGCTGGAGGAAAGTGCATTTTGATTCTTATGACAGGTTATATGATCTGAAACGATATTTACAAGCAAACTGAATCTAGAACACAAATAAGAGGGTTGTGGGTGGATTTACATGGTTTAGGGTTAAGGGTAAAGCATCCCCATACAGTAAATACCCAGAGAACAAACATTACGGATATCCTGAGTTTTCACGTAATCTCAATCTGCTGTGCAGAAACACACAAAATGTCCTGAGAGGTCTCAGATGGGCTATCATAACCCCAGGATATGCAGTTTACACTTGTTTAATAAAGAAATTAAAGGGAAAGTATTCTAATTCAACAGTGATATTGATTCCATATGCAGTACATTGGGAACAGAGACATGTTTTTTAAACCCTGGAATGATCATTAGGAATTTGTGTATGATCATCGGAAACCTCAGTGTTGTTAAAGAAGCACATCATTTATGCAAGCCGGATATTTTATCTGGATTAACGTGTTGGAACAACATTGCTGTCCCGAATTTTAAAATCTGCATGGTTGATTGGAAAGTATTCCAAGAAAAAAGACCTATTTGGGAAAAAATGTGACCTAGTTGGAAAAACCAACATCAGTGTACAATTCAGGCAGTGAAAATTCCCAATGACGTAATGTAGCCTAAGTTAGCCATACCAGTGACGTACATTTTCTGTGTTTTCTGCCAAAATTTAGGGCTTGAATCGCAGTTCCCAAATTTCCTAAAATGCAATCTTGACACTGCGAATGTTTTTCCTTCCAGAACAGCCAGAGAATAACGCAGATGCTTTCATGTCTTAAATGACATGAAACCACACAACCACCTCATAATTTTTGGTAACCAACTGTAAATGTGAATAAAAATGCTTCAGTTCGAATAATAATGACCTCATACCTTCCCTGCAGCCAATCAGGAATATAAACTGTTGACTCACTTCCTGTCTGAGCTGTGATTCTGGAGGAGAATATTGTAAAGTTTTTCAGTGCCTGTTATCAGTGCAGCGGATGAGCATTAACAGACTAAATAAAATTGAACAAACAAACAGAAAATAAAAGCATTAAAGCGTGACACTACACCGCTGTCTTGGTTAGTGAACATGAATCTGTAGTTACAAACTCTTTGCGTTCGAATGTATAAACTTTGTACAACACCATGACATAGCTTTGAAATAACACTTCAGGCACAAAATGGTTTTAAAAGGGCACTGCAATTTGACGAAACAAAGACTTTAAGATTTAAAGGAATGCTGTGGGTTTAAAGGGATAGTTCACCCACCCAAAAATTCAATCATCATTTACTCACCCTCATGTTGTTAGAAACCTGTATTAATTTCTTTGTTCTGACGAACACAAATGAAGATATTTTGGGGAATGTTTGAAACTGAACAAATCAGAGGCCCCATTCACTTCCATATTTTTTTGCTACTATGGAAGTCAATGGGGCCTCTGACTGGTTTGGTTTCAAACATTCCCCAAAATATCTTCATTTGTGTTCGTCAAAACAAAGAAATTAATACAGGTTTCTAACAACATGAGGGTGAGTAAATGATGACTGAATTTTCATTTTTAGGTGAACTATCCCTTTAATGAAAGTTAAGCTTAATATACACATCTATAAACAACAACATCTGTGGCATGGTGTGGAGTGACACAAAATTATTTGATATAAGTACTCAAGTTTTTTTTATCTTCTTTAATCAAGTATCTGTTCTTTATCAGAGTTTTTTCATTTACTGTACTGCTCTACATTTTTATATTACATTTCATTTAATAATTAATTACATAAAAAATCTAGTACAAAATTTCTTTATTATTTATACGCAAGTACAACTTCAGTTAATGTACTACATTTTAAATGTAAGTATTTAAGGTAAAAAAAAAACAATAACTTATATTTATGAAATGCGGAGGAGTGAAAAGTAAATATTATGCATCGGAATGTAGTTAAAGCAGCACTAAAGAGTTTTTGCTTTTTGCTCCCCCTACAGGTTGGAAACTGCATTTGTCCATTATCACTGTCGTAAATACTGCAGCATAGCTGGCTCTGATTGGATTGTAGGTCTGCCGTAAAGCAAGTTTTTGTAGTTTTCACTCGAACTACAAGACCACGACCTGACGGTTGGAAACTTCTTTAGTGCGGTTTTGGCCGATAGAGGGCTGCAAAGCGAATGTGAAAGTGCCGTTCACCCTGTTTCGAGTGGATGAACGACTTAAACTTTTTTTTTATTTTAAGGTAAAAAAACTTTTTGGTGTTGTTTTAAGTAAACGTTTGTCAAAGAAGAAACACTGGTAAAGTACAGATACTTGTGTAGCGAATAAAAATACTATACTTTATACCTCTGGAACTAGTTACTTACTTTGTAAAAACAAACAAAAATAATGTTATGAAGTTATGCACTTACTACACTGTAAAAAGTAAAAGTCGGTTCAACGTTAAAAATGACATCAATTGGTAACGCCTTAAAAATTAGAAATTTACTCACTTTTTGTAAAAATTGTGTTGAAAATGTTTAAATATTTTAAGTGTTGCCAATTGAAGTAAGTTTTTTTTTTAAAACAGATCAGCTTTCATTTTTTTACAGTGTAAGAAAGGCATTTAATCTTAAAAAAAAAAAATGCTTTTTTGGTATGGTGCAAAATGCAGCAGTTGGTATTCTTGTATGATTATTTCTTATTTCTTTTGTAAATCTTAAAAAAATTTCTAAATCTATCTTTTCTAAAGAATTTAAGATTGTGTGTCGAACACACTGATTCCTGGGGGCAGATTTGCTTCATGAAAACAATCTTTTTGGTATTATGCATGTATTATCTGAAGCATTTCACATATGTGACCCAGTCTGTGAAAAGTCATTGTTTTGTGATTAACAATTTCTGCTTAAAATCATCCAACATTATGAAAAGAACATTCTGTGAATATAACCTTAATATATTTAAAGGTGCCAAATAATGCATTAAAATAATGCGTTAAATTGTTTTTTGATATCTACATAGAAGGTATGTGGCTTAATTAGGTGCAAAAATGACCCAGAAACAGTTTTACGTGTTCATTTACAACCCTAGGATTTGCCTTTAAAAATTACATGGTCTATCATTACCTTATTTGAAAGGGTCATGAATGATAATGTTGAGCTCTGCTCTGATTGGCTGTTTCTCAGAGCAGCTCCTTCAGTAGCTCTGTGTGTGTGTGTGTAAACAGACCTTATGTTTGAGCCTGTATCAGAGGAAGATACGGCATTTAAGGAATAATCAAATATTCAGAGTATGTTTCAATGAAGTTGTGTTATTTCAGTACAGATCTGCAAAACATAACTGAAATGTCAATAGTTGAACTTCAACCTAAACCCTAGCATATAGCATTAACTAGCATATAGCTCTAACTCAACAGTCACAACTTTGTTTTAGCATTGTAACAACATGGTACTTAATTTAATGTGTAATTTAATGTTGGGGCGTACATCTCGACTGTAACGTCTGTTGAGATTGGTCTGTTTTCCAGCGCTCCTTTGCATGCACGAGGTTTAAATCAGAAGGAGGAAACAATCGTGTTTGAGGCTCACCATATGTTATTACCATGTACAGATCTCTTATTATTCTATACCTACATAAATACAGTTTTACATTCTGTGGCACCTTTAATATTAACTTAGATCATGTCAAAAGATCAATGAATGAAATTTAACTATGAGATCATAATTTGATTATGAGATTTAAACTTTGATTTCACAGACACTTCACATGCACAGCTTAACCCAGAACATTCCTTAAAACATTAAAAAGTTTTGGATGATGAAGGAAAATGATTAATTTTAAAACACATAATGTGTCATAAATACGGGCTGCTGAAAATGCACATAAATATTGACTTGTTTTTAAGGCACACAAAACACAGAAATGTACCTGACACTGAAAAACTGAGATTTTAAGATCATTTAACGTTGAAACATACATACAAATGACTTCTCAAACATATCAAACATATGTTCTTGTCCAAAAGTACCATAAAAAGTTCTCATTTGTCTAATTCTTTCTTAGGAGAAATCACCATCAGCATATACAGTTCAGGTTGCGACTCTACATTATCAAATATGTGCTGAACTTCAATTCAACATTAGCATCATTATGGCAAGAAATCTGTAGAACACTGACTGGAATGATTCAAGGAAACACCGTCGGGTCTCAAACCCAGTATTGGTTTTTTTTCAAAGGTGGGTTTGTTGTCCGACAGTGCTGTATCAACTCGGGATCTGCCCCTTTGGAGTCCATGTTAGACATAGGGATGTTGTTCGCCGGATCGGTTTTCCTGAACGTCTCCTGACTCATCTCTCCGTTCTTCGGCTTGGCGGCCACCGTCTGGACATTGTGCTTCCCGGTTTTGTTGCGTCGGATCAGGTAGTAGACCAGAATACCAGCGAGGATCATTAAAAGAAGAATGACGAGGATGGGTATGAGAATCGCCCAGAGGGTGTTCCTTCTGGCCACCACAGGAGTCGCAGAGGTGGCATCAGAAGGCACGTCACCGTCGCCTCTCCACCTGGGTTCAGGCTGACCTTCAGGCACGGGTGGTGGAACTTTGAGAAGAGTTGCGGCGTACGTGCTTGAAGGATCATAAGCCGTCGTGTGGAACGGCAGGACGCATTCTGCCGGAGGAACACCGTGAGCCATCAGGAGGAACCGAGCTTCATCTTGACCATGACCATCTTGAGTTGTGTTTAGGATCTCCAGTGCAACCTTTCCGTCATCTAGGTCTTTCTGAGTGAAGGAACTTACTGGGTGGCCGTCTTCCGGGCCACCCCTCTTGACGAACCGAGCTCCTTGTGGTTGTTGTTTCATGATGAACGTTGGAGGAGATCTGGTCTTGTTGGCTAGAGGTGTAGCATCTAACAGCTTCCTATCAACCAGTACGGTTGTGCCTCTGGGCAGGAGGGGATTCTGGGCCACCTTAGCCAGCGGTTTTACTGTAATGTTGAGGACGGAGGAAACGTTCGCCGCTCGGCTCCGGGCTGCGAAGGCCACGGTGTCATTTGGCGAGGTGGACTTGACGAAACGTACACTCACTCTTCCTTCTTTGATCTGCTTTTGTGTGAACGCTGAGGTGGGCTGTCTGTCTACCATCACCGCTGCATATTTTGGGACGATGGTGATCTTGTAGATCACGTCTTCATTTATGACCCCTCCAGTGGAGGCGCTCAGCATGTCTTGAGTGATCAGCGTCTCATCATCGCCCTGCATCACATGGATCTCAGGAACTTTGTTAAGGACAAGAGTCCTGGCCATAATGCCAATATGCAGTGTGTATGGGTCCGTTTGGTGTTTTCCATCAGACACCGTGAACTCCATGAAGCCGACAGACAGGCTTCCGTTGCTAACAAATGCAACCCGGCCCACGTTGACGTCTTCCTGAGTGAACCAGCTGATCCTCTCTCCTGTGTCCGTGTAGATCAGATATCCGTTTGCGGGGCTCTTGGAAATGGTGAATCGGATCTCGTCAGGTGTGTTGTCCTGGTCCACGGTGTTGAGGTAGTCTTTGGAGATGATGGTCGTGGAACCCTGCAAGACCTCCAGGAGCCGGTCCAAGTTCATGACCTCCGGAGGGTTCGAGTCTCGCCGCCTGATGGCGATTCGAAAGATCTCCTCCAGAACCACAGAGCCTGGCTGGACCTGCGGAGGGTGGCCGCTGGGGTTCAAGCGGATGCGGAAAGAGAAACTATCAGAAGATGCACCAGAGTCATCATGGTAGTACTCCAGATCACCACCTGCCACGTCGTCCTGCAGGAAGTGAGGAGCGTTGCGGGACAGTTCGGATCCTCTGAGCATGATTCGTCCATGAGCGGGGAACTGACGCACCTCGTACACAATGTCCTGTCCCGACCGTTTCTGTTCAGGCAAACTGGCCAGTAGATTAGAGGCGTCCAAAACAGAGAGGTCAATCACTTTAGACTGACCCTGCACCACTGATGCACCTGCAAAACATTAATAAACCACCAGAAGGAATTATGATTATGTATCTCGAGTTTTGGTACTGCAGATTTAATAATGAATGAGAGTGGAAGGTGGAAGATTACCAGAGTAATTTCAAACAACTTCAAATTGAAAAAACTTTTTTAAAACTGTTTTAAAACTACTGAACAGTAGTTTATTTGGGTTCTCACAAAATATGTTGTTCACGAGTCTCGTAAAAGCTAGTGGCTACGTCCCAAATGGCGCACTTCATGTAGACCTGCGGTCTTGTGGACTTACAATGGCTGTCACGTGCCTGTTTCCGTGTCCCATTAGTCAATTTTGGTTTCAAATGGGTCCTCATAAGCGCCCCCCCCTCCCTAGAAGCACATGGGCGCTCACTTTTCCTGAGCCTGCACTTGCGTGAGTTCATTCCTGGACCCGCCGAGCTTAACTTCCTCCCAACGTCAAAAATGTGCGGACTTGCAGGAAGACCGTGAGTGTTTAGGTTGCCATTTGGGACAGGGCCACTGAGATCTGGAGTTATCAATGTGTTGCCATACTTGATTTTAGCACTTGTTTTTCAAAACAATAATATTTTTCTCGTACAAATGTATCATCTTACTTCAAAACGGCATAAGGGTGAGTAAATCCTTCCAGAATTTCCATTTTCAGTTAACTAATTCTTTATGATAAAAAGTCTGTAACCAGCATTAGTTTTTGCCTTTCTCTAGTAGTTAATTAAATATTGTACCAATGTAAAAAAAAATGTTTTATTGTAAAAAGTTACATTTAACCACTGTTCAAAATATGTCAAAGATTATAGGGGTCCCCCTAGCCCAACCCCCTCCCATCATAATAGGGTCGCAATGAAATCACAAAGTAAGATGTGATCCTGGATCAACATTTTTTGTTGGTCCTCGATCAACTTAAAAAAATATATTTTTACCCTAAACTTAAACCCTTACCATTTTTGGACAGTCTCGCTTTGTGGCAGCGCAGCATGAAATTTTTTTAATTCATGTAGTATGTTCATTGTAATAAAAACTGGGGACCCCCCTAGTTGATATTTTTGTGCATTATGGGGTCAATGCTTATAGGGGGTCTGGGACCCCCAGCCCCTCCCCAATTCTAACACTGCATTTAACAGACAGCTACCTTTGTTCTTCCAGAGCTGTGACGACACGTTTCGATTGGCCGCGTAGTATGACACCGTAACCGGGAGGCTGTACAGTAACTCTGCTGCCGGAGGAGAGGAGAGAGACAGCTCGACCGAATCTCTCAACACCCAGAAAGGTTCAGAGGGCATCTGGTGTTCATAATACACGGCACCTGCATCCACCTGTATCCACAGAATAAAACTGTGCTTTAAACAAAATCAATGCTGTACATTAACAGCTCAGACATGACATATACCAGAATCCCACTGACAGCTATTAAAAGAATCAATGTAAGAGAAAGAGTTTAATATTAAACATTTATCAACTATATCATTTATTTAGGCTTTGAAACAAAACACAAGCTGTAAGGACAGTGGTGCCCCCTACAGTCCATTAATGAAAATAACACGGTGGCGCCACACAAGCACAGAGGTTTGATTGACAGTATGGTCATTATTTACTTCAGTCTGTGTGAATTTGGTGATCTCTTCGAACTGTCCAATCCGGTTAGGTCTGATGATTCGTCCCAGACGAGGAGGCTTCACCAGAGAGTATGAGACTTCATCACCATCTTCACTTGTTATAGCTCGCAAAATATCTCTACCGATCACCTGCCTGGTACCTGAGGAACATCATGAAACAATCAATGCATTTGATAGTCTGTAAGTTTATATTTCCCGGTTTTACACATAAAGTTATCTTACACTAGTACTGAAAATATGTGATATAAAAATGAAATAAAAATACAGAGGGTCCAAACGACTTAAATTTTAGGATTTAAATCTAATTTAAACCTGAAAATAAACAGAAACTTTTAGGATTCTGGAAGGATAACAGTAACACATTTTAAAGAAATGTAATTTAATTAATTATTTTAATATTTATTTATTATATTATTTTTTATATTTCTAATTTAATAAATAATTAAATAAATACCACTACTAATAATACATTTAATCACATTCTGCTGTCTTGTTTTCACATTTTCTGTCACTTTAATTTTTTATTTATTTGTAATATTATGCAACACAGCACATACAGAACTGATGTTTTATCTATTTGCTTTCTTAAGTGGCTATTTAATTTTTTTTAACCATAAACTACTTGGTATTATACTTCCATCTTATTTTTTTCTTCGTGAACAGCATTATTTTGTAAACTTTATGTCCAGTTTGATTCTCCATAGACAGAGTAAATATCCAAAGAGATCTTTCTGATGGGAGAGATCTTGCCGATGGCATTGTTAGAGAGAGAGATTTGGATCTAAGCTCTGGATGTGCGAAGCCCACCTGGGAAGACCATGAGTTCTCCATGCGTTTCCATGGAGATGGTGAGCTGTCTCGCTGTGACAACGAAATGGTGAAGAGGTGAGGTGTGCTCTCCATCAGTCACGGTGAAACTGAAACCTCCAGACGCCGAGCCTGCAGACACAAACACAACAATCACATTCAAACTAGAACATGTTTCTGAGATCGAGAAGGTTCTTGATGTTACATTTGAAAAGTTCAGATGCAAAATCCTCTAAGTGCGCCTGACATGTTTTCTTGCAAATGAGGATTTTTTAATTTTATGTTCAGGTTGAGTAATTTCACTTTAAAAGCAATGAAAATGTTATTATGTATGTGTGCCTGATGAAGATCTTTTGATCGAAACGTTGCCAATTTTAATTTTTATAAAAAAAGGGAGAAGAACAGTGTGCAGACTTTCACTTTAATAAATGAAAAGGTTATTAGTCAGTAATTGAAATTCTTTACTTTCACACTTTAGTCATTTTACTGTAATTTAACAAATTTGACTGTTTTAGCGTCAAAACGCTTTCTAAGTACAAGGGCTGCATTACGATTAATCGCAACTAATCGTTTGCAGAATAAAAGTTTTTGTTCATCGTATGTGTGTGTGTGTGTTGTGTATAATAATTATGTGTATATATATAAATACACACATGCATGTATATATTTAAGAAAGATTTACATGTGTATATACATTTCTATATTTATACATAATCTATATTATATATAAATATGAATACTTCAGTCAATATACAAATATATTCGGTAAACCTCTCTTGAAGCTTAACAGTTGAAATCTGACATACACGTGCAGTCTAATTCTCCTTCCAAGTATTTCATGCTGAAAAATCGTCATTGCTTTTAACAGATTCTGCCGTACTGTATTTTTGAATGACCCTAAGCCGGGCTTAAGGGGATTTGAAGTGAAATTATTTGATGAATGTATAAGACATGCCGAGAGCATTTTTGACAAAGGTGGCGTTCAGGGGCTTTTGCATCGGGGCTCATAACTTATTAGTTATTTGTAGGGCTGTCAAAAGATTAATCGCGATTAATCGCATACAAAATAAAAGTTTGTTTTTGCATAATATATGTGTGTGCACTGTGTGTAATTATGTATGTATATGTATATACATAATTATATACCGCAAGGGGTGCTATTATCCCCTTCTGACATCACAGGGGGAGCCAAAAATTTCAATTAGGCTACCTATTTTTTCACATTTTTGCAGAGAATGGTTTACCAAAACTAAGTTACTGGGTTGTTTTGTATCACATTTTCCGGGTTGATAAAAGCACTGGGGACCCAATTATAGCACTTAAACATGGAAAAAGTCAGAATTTCATGATATGATTTTCAGCATAAAATGCATGGAAGAAGAATTTGATGAACGACTGCAAGTGTATGTCAGATTTAAATTTTTGAACTCCAATAGTTTTTTACCTGCAAGAGAGGTTACCGAATATATTTGGATATTGAAGTATTCATATTTATATATAATATAGATTATGTATAAATATAGAAATGTATATACTTTCTTAAATATATACATGCATGTGTGTATTTATATATACATAATAATTATACAAAACACACAAACATATATGATGTAAACAAAAAAAACATTTATTCTGCAAACGATTAGTTGTGATTAATCGTAATGCAGAATATTACACACAAATATATTATGCAAACACAAACTTTTATTTTGTATGCGATTAATCATGATTAATCCTTTGACAGCCCTAGTTATTAGTTGAACTTATAAAGGTTGTGTAACATGACTTATGTACTGTACATGTATGCATGGAGGCATTTTTTACCAAAAACAACTTATGGTTCATTAACTCTTTCCATGCCATTGATGAGTTATCTCATCAATTAAGAGAAAACATTTGCATAAAAACGTGTTCCTGATAATTTTTTTTAATGTTAATCGGCAATCCGATTATCCACTAGATGTATGAAAAAACTGAAGCCAAAACTTTATTTACTAATTTTAAACTCTGTGTATGTTTTGATAATCGTTCTGAATCTGATCTCTAACAAAATTCCTTCACAATAATGCAATTATTCAGCTTTTTGCAAAAAATTAATTATTTGAAAATAATGCACACCCACGGTGTAACGGCACGACGCGGGTGTGCATTATTTTCTTATAATTCAATGGCCTGTCGTCAATTATTCCTTACATATATATATATATAGAGAGAGTTTATAAGCAGAAAAAATATAGATATATTTGTATGTTAATATATTTTTCCTGGAAAGCATTTTGTGAAACTTTTGTGAAAATTACAAAAAATGTTTGCGGGCAACTTTTCAAAAAATGGCTGGCGGGGAATGAGTTAAAGTTTCTTTACATCTGATCAGTCCTGGAGATCAAACCCATGACCTTGGCATTGTAAGCGCCATAACCTACATTATTTTATGCCTCTGGCAGTCGCTTTAATCCAAAGCAACTTCCAGTCTATCAAAGCTGTTCATTTGATCAGTATGTGTGTGTGATTCGAACCCATGGGCTTTTGCGCTGATAACATAAAGCTCTACCAGTTGAGCTCCATGGGAATCTGTCGATATTGTACTTTACACTTTTATTGTTGTTGCTAACCCTGAGTGCGTTGTTATGCCGAGCTGCTTAACCTTCATACACGCCTGATGTACAAACATTATGGGATGAGTTGCACCTCATCCAGTTTTAATGCTTATGGTTATGGGTTTGAACAAAGCACCACTTTCTGTTTTGACCTCCACTATATAAAGATTGATGTTTCTTTAGTCCCTGATATTCATTTTGTGGATGTGATTCGGAGCAACGAACATCAACCCACCGTGATGAATGAATAAAACTTCTCCGTTATTGATCTGAGCCTGCGTGAAGCTGTCCACACTGTCATCGGGTGACACCTTAAGCGTTACGATCCCATTGGAGGGCGTCTCGATGGAGTAAACCAGGTCCTCTGAAGGTGTATCTTCATCGATACTGTTAAGCATATTAGCTGTGATTTCAGACTCCTCACCAGCGAGAAGCTAAAGTGAGAGGAACACAGAAAAAGCGAGATAAACAAAACCATAAACAAGATGGAACAAGTTGTTGCGCTTTTAACTGCGGAGGTGACTAACTGTCTAATGTTATTGGGATGGGAAAATGTTGGGCTAATGGATATGTAATGGTCGAATCGTTGTCGTTCTTAAACTATCATATTCAGCCGGGAGCGCAAAGGGCTGCTGAGAGCCACACATCCATTTATCTGCTCCTGCTCGCTTTCACTCGCTCCATCTAACGCTCTCATGAGAGAAAATGAAATTGAGTCGGTGACGTAATGCGGTGGAACAGGAAATGCCCTGGGCACCCACTAAACAAGTCAAAAATAAAATTTAAATGGTGAAACACATTTACAAACCAAATATTTTGACTCAAATAAACACAAGTCACTAGAAAGTTGGCTGGTAACGTCATAAGAAACTGAAACGTATGTTTGTGAAGAAAGTAACACAACGATTTAAAGTCACAATGAAACGGAGTATAGCGATTGTCTTATTTTTCCCGTCATGACGTATATCTGTGTGAACGGCTTCTGAAATGACAAAAAAGGTAGGGCGGGACTTGAATTCGTCTATTGGGAATGGATTGGATTGTTGGAAATTGAATCATTTTGCTATTTGCTAATTGCTGCAATCTTTTCCCGAGCCCCGTCCTTTTCGTCATTATCATGAACGGAAGTAAAGAAAGATCGTTTCGAGGAGGGGAGGAGATTAACGTTTTTGATGAAAGATTATGAGCGCAAATAAAAAAATATCTTCACAGATAAGTTATTTGTGAAACAAAAACCACAATATTCCAAAAAAATTATGTTTTAAATTTCATTGTGGCTTTAAAAAATCTACTAGAGAAACATCTGTCGCAAAAATGTACAACAACAAATACACAAAACTACGGAGCCCCTAAGGGGACATGGAGCAAAAATTAAATAAAGTTAAGTTTCATGTGCTCACGTGAAACTTTCATGTGCATATTCTTTTTAAAGTTTAGTTTTGCGTGCTTGCGTGAAACTATCGCGTGCTCGCGTGAAACTACGCGTGCTCGCGTGAAACTATCGTGCGCGCATGTGAAATTTTGGCTTTCACGTGCGCGCACGATAATTTCAGGTGAGCACGCGATAGTTTCACGTGAGCACGCGAAACTAAACTTTAGATTTTTTTACTCCAATGTCACTTTAGGGGCTCGGTACAAAACTAACCAATGAAGTACTAAACTGAACTAACTAAACCAGGGGTCTCCAACCTTTTTGTAAGCAAGGGCTACCACAATGGATAAAACAACCTGGAGAAATACTTTTTGATATACTTTTTTTGTTTTACTTGTCAATTTCATTTTATTTTACTTGTTGATATATTTTAGTATTTTTTGAAATGTTAAAGGAGTAGTCCACTTTAACTCTTTCCCCGCCATTGATGAGATATCTCGTCAATTAAGAGAAAACGCTTCCACGCCAATGACGAGATTTTCCGTCTTTCCGCAACTTTTTAAACCCGGAAGTATTGCCCTATGGCAAGCTGCTGCATGTCCGTGTCTGTTTTAAAGATCCCTCTGAATGGGAACTCTATGAAAAGTCTGTCACAAAAATGGAATGATCTCTGCTTTTTGCTCAAAATGTGTTGTTTTTGCAGAAACCTACCCATATTCAAAAGCTGATTACAAAAGAACCACTGAAGGTAGGATGAAACGTTTTTTTTTTTTTTTTGAAAGCAGAGGGTCTGTTCTTTCATTTGGTATATTGTATGTTTATATATTTAAAGAAGAACATTTTCTGGAAGGCATTAAACTTTGGTGAAAATCATGAAAAACGCTGGCGGGCAACTTTTTAAAAAAATGCTGGCGGTGAAAGAGTTAAAGATGGGGTCCATTGACTTTTCGTAGTAGGAAAAAAAATACTATGGTAAGTCAATGGGCCCCATCTTTAAAGTGGACTACTCCTTTAACACACGTAAACCAAGCTAAGCTAATATAAAAAAGATGTAATAAATAAATATTACAATTGAGACTATTAATAGAATATGCTTTGGCGGGCACCTCACAGACTCTGTGCGGGCTACCTACTGCCCGTGGGCACCATGTTGGAGACCCCTGCTCTAAACTGTTTGTTGTTGGACTCTATGTAGCCATACATGAAATATTTCTCATAAAATCCAAAAAGCAAATATCAGACACAAAATCAGGATGTGTCTTCTTTTATTGATTATAAACCATCTCACATATTTCTTATGTGAATATATGTTATGAATAAATGTGACCATGCCTGTGATAAGCCAGTTAAAGTCATATCCTAAATAATTCTGTGGAAAATAACATTGATATCTTTAATATTGACTGAGGTAGATCAAAGATTGAAAAAAATATTTAATCAAACTTTTGTTCCTATTAGATTATAAGACTTTAGCCGGGATTTCATAGACAGGGTCACATATATTACATAAACAGTAATGTAAAGGAGAAACATTTACACAGTCGAGTCATTTTAGCAGGCGTGTCAATTTAAATGGCTCACTTGTTCCAGTAAAGGTGTCTGTGTCCCTAAGACCTCTATGCAATCCGTTACATAACATTTTGTGTATTATATTCATCATCAGCCACGAGGTGGCAGCACCAGATTATTGTCAAACAGTTCATAGGACAAGTATCCCATGAATTGAGCAAGTATTGCTGTTTCTTAAAAAAAAGTAAATCCTGTGATAGTTATCCTCACGTTGTTCCAGGCCCGGCTCCAGATATGAGATGAAAGGTGGGCTAAGTGATATTCCAGGTGGGCCGGTCGGATGGGGGGGGGGGGGTTATGCTTTAATCTCACTTGTCTATAGTTTTAATATCATATATTTAAGACAATTGTTAGGGTTGTTTGTTGTTATGTTTTCTTCATTTTTAATATTTTTTTGTACATATTTTGGAACTATTTAGTAACTTTATATATATATATATATATATATATATATATATATGGTTAACATGTTTATTTTTACATTTATTTTATATTTTTACATCATACACTCTTTTTGCATTTTTTATATTTTTTGACCCCTTAACAGCATACCCGTAACTTTAGATTTGATAAAAAGGGGCAGTTCTTTTAAAATAAATACATCAACTAAAACAAACTTGTTCAAACTAAAAATATAAATTTGATCTGAAATGCTGTTTTTCTTAAGAATTATTCTCATGTCTGTTAATATTGTATAACATTACAGATTTTTGGCCAAAAGATTGGCTGTTATGTGGTGTGGGGCTCTGATTGGGTGGGCCAGGCCCACTCTGCCCCCCCCCCAGTGGAGCTGGGCCTGCGTTGTTCCAAACCTGTTTAAATTTCTTTGTTATGCTTAACACAAATTAAGATATTTTGAAAAAAAATTAATAAGCAAACAGATCTGGGGCACCATTGTCTTCCATAGTATTATTTTTTCATACTATGGAAGTCAAAAGTGCCCCAGCCCTGCTTGGTTACAAATATTCCTTAAAATATCTTAATGTGTGTTCAACAGACAAAGAAATTTCTACAGGTTTTGGACAACTTGAGGGTGAGTAAATGATAATAGTATTGACATTTTTCCTTTAATTTCATTCATGCAAAATGTAACTCATTCTTTTTGAGTCTTGGGGTTTAAGAGATATGACAGATATTTCCCTGTGAGATTCGCCGTGTATGTGTTTGCATTTGTTTTGAAATTGAGTTTGTCTCTGTTATCATCCGTAATCATGGAAAATTGCGGCGTACTGCATTTAAGCGTTCCCGATACAAAAAGAAAGGGACACATCAAAACCAATCCGGATGTGAAAAAACACACATATCATTATTTCGCATTTTGCGGGAGTCACTTGGCGCCTCTGATTGGTTGGTTTCTCTTCATCCCAGAAGCTGAATTCTCTCCATCGTCATGGTTTTCCAAAAATATGAGTTTCCACGGCGACCAGAAACCACAGACAACATCAAGCGCGCATTGAATGACACTCTGTGTTCCATCTGAATTTTCCGAATACGTCTCTGTTCTCCGACCTTCATCAATGTTTAAAAAGAGAGAGGAGAGACGGGACGGCTCGGTTCTGCTTACCTCCAGTCCAGTGTTGAGTTGAATGCTGGGAGCTTCGTCGTTCACGGGAATGACGGTGATGCCGATGGTCAGTGATGGACTCCGGCGAGTGATGTTAAAAACCGTAGCCGTCAGGGTCAAATTGTCTTCTGTGGTCTCGCTGCTGTCGTGGAAGTAGTACACCTTTCCTTGCTGTACCTGAGGACGCACGTACAGTACACAATAGATGAGTCAGTAGCTCAATTGGTTAGCAGCACCAGAGGTCATGGGTTCAATCTAAGCACATACTGAGTCATTTTGGATAAAAGCATCTGCCAAATGCATAAATTTAAGTGTAAGCGTAAACAAATTTGGAGCCAGAAGATGATTACGTACACACCCCATCATCTATTTTCTCATTATTTACATTTATGATTTAAAGAGACATTCCACTTTTTTTGAAAATAGGCTCATTTTCCAGCCTCCCCAGAATTAAATATTAGATTTTTAGCGTTTTGGAATCCATTGAGCTGATCTCTGGGTCTGGCGGTACCACTTTAAGCATAGCTTAGCTTAAGACCATTAGCATTGTGTGTTTAAAAACAACCAAAGAGTTTTGATATTTTTTCTATTTAAAACTTGACTCTTCTGTAGTTACATCGTGTACTAAGATCGACGGAAAATTAAAAGTTGCGATTTTCTAGGCCGATATGGCTATGAACTATACTCTCATTCTGGCGTAATAATCAAGGACTTTGCTAATGTAACTTGGCTGCAGCAGGCGTAGTGATACTACACAGTGCCCGAAAATAGTCCCTTTGGTAACTTAAATAGCAGGGGACTTTTTTCGGGCCCTGCGTAATATCATTAATAAAATATTGGAACTCTTTGGTCATTTATGAGCGCGATGCTAATGGTCTAATCAGATTCAATAGATTATGCTAAGCTATGCTAAAAGTTGTACCGCCAGACCCGGAGATCAGCTGAATGGATTCCAAAACATAAAAAATTAAATGTTTAACTCTAGGGGAGCTGGAAAATGCGCCTATTTTCAAAAAAAGTGTAGTGTCCATTTAAGCAGATGCTTTTATCCAAAGTGACTAACAGTGCATACATTTTTATCATCATGTGTCTTTCCTGGAGATCGAACCCATAACGCAATTACGTTAATCAACTACATAAAAAACAAGATTATTTGTGAATTTACAGCATGTGCACCAATGTGTCCGAGCACGTGCTCCAATCACTAACTGCACGTTCATCAATAACACTGACATGATTGTTAATAGCACATCTGTTCTCCTCAACAGACACTGTAAACAAGCCATTTTCCGGTCCGTTCCATCAGTACAACATATTTAATATACATCCGTCACACTAAAATCTGTGGGTGGTCAGGCGCTCTTTTTAAACAAAAAGCACAGATTTAATCCAGCTAACACGATGCACTTTTACAAGAAGCCGTATAACTATGAGCGTCTCATGTGAGATTCGGGTATCTTAGAGGGTCTGGGACAGGAGGCCGGACGTCTGTATTATAATGCACAGATTTAAACGTTTGGAGAGGTTGTGCGGTGAGGTATGCTTTAACTTTTCTAAGAGACTTTCCATTTTAAGAGACTTTTCTTTTCAGTTTTTACCTTGATATCTTTAATACTGACTGAGAAATCAAACTTTGAAGCATCGTTAGATTATGAGACTTTTCAGCAAATACAAAATGTTCTCCTAACGTTAGTTTTTGGTTCCTTTTAGGTTGTGAGAACATTTGTTAGCTGGGTTTAGCCTGGATTTTACAGACAGGGTCACATATGGGTGAAAAAAAAACACAAATCCCACTACAGATGGGAGTCAGGTGTCGGGTGGGCTCTACCGACTTTGGGCATCACAGAATATCCTGACATTATTTGAAATATCATGGGAAATCTGTCTGATCACATATGCACATCTGAAAATATATTAAGGTAATTAATAATAATAATAATCTAATTTAAAATCATATGCCACAGCTCCCACCGAATCATCACCAGAAAAAAGCAATGCCTCATTTCTTCCGCTGCCGTTTAACCGGAACATTGGCATGTTTGTCAGGAAATCGATAACTGTTGGCGAGCGTTTACGGAAGCTGTCATTTTTGTAATAGAGGTGAAACGTTTTTCCGGATTGTTTCACGTAAGATGCTAATGGTTCGATCCTTTCTCCCGGAGCTGTTTTGAAATGTTTTGATCTGAATGCGTCGTGAATGTCTGCTACTATACTCCGCCATAGACTGTGATTACAGCCTATCCCCTTAGGAAGCTTTGACTGCCAATATACAAACCAACCACTGACTCCACAACACAGAAGAAAGAAACTCCACATTCTGTCCAGTAATGGGAATGACGCACACATCTTTCATTTAGGAACAATTCTGCTGTAGCTGAGCTCAAGCACATATGGAACGTATTAATCCTCGGGTTGGAGATTTATTTCACAAATCATTGCATAACCCTTCAACAAAGGAGTAGGAGATGTAGAGCAGAGGACAGCATAAGCCTGTGGTGTTAAGACTTCATGTATTACAGTGCCGAGTCCAACAGATCTTATAAAGCATATAATGAAGTTATTCTGACAGCTGGACATAAACCACCCGAGGACATTGATTCTGAACTTCCCCATCTGCGATCAATCACATTCATCCGGCGTTTCAACTCGCTCCTTCTGTGAACGGCTTTCATCTTATTAGATACCTGCCAATCTTACAAGAGTCTTAACCATATGAAGGAGTCGTGTGTGTCGTATGCAAGTAAAATGTGCATAAAACAGTGACTAGGACTGTCAAACTCGACAACAATTAGATCACAATTTTGCATAAAAATTGTAATTTTGCATTTTGTGAAATTTCAGCAGGTCCTAGTCAATATAGGCTTTCAACATGGAAAACAATAAGGTTGTATTTGTTAACATTATGCATTAACGGACATCAACTAACAATGAACAATACAAGAGTCCCTTTAGGGAAGTCGTGCTTCTAGGCGCAGTGGTCATGTTTGTTATTTTTGTCATGCAAAACTAAAGTCCTTTCGACTTCTTGAATGGGAAAAGACCATAGACTGTAAAAAATATGGACGTAGTGTCCGTGACATCACCCATAGGTTTCTGAAGATCGTTTTTGAAGCCAAAAGTAGGCAGTGCCTGCCGTCGGCATCTTGGCCGCGCATCACTCGCAGATATCCAAAAATGGGTAAAGAGACGGGACGTAGGTGAAGCTGAGGTGGCTGGTTGCTGAAACCACACCCGCTTAGCTCGACTCTAATGACAGCAGTGGCTGTTCAACCGTCACTCAAGTGACCACGCCCTTAATTATGCAGAACTTTAAGGCTTGATATAAACTAAACAGATGAGTTACAAAAAAATTCACCCCCCTCACAGTTGAAATTAGCTTTCCAAAGACAATTTTTGTACCAGGCTTTTTCTGCTCTATGGGCATTTTATGGGCATTTTAACATCGAGGTCTATGGGAATTGACTCTCTTTTGGAGTCAGCCTCTAGCGGCCAATCAATGAATTGAAGTTTTGAATAATTTCCGTATTGGCTTCATCAGAGAGATCGGAAAGTTGCCCCTCGGGAAAGGCGGATATCTCTAAATTGACGTGTTGAAATGTGACCCTGGACCACAAAACCAGTCATAAGGGTCAATTTTTTAAAATCACTAAATGAAAAGCTTTCCATTGATGTCTGTTTTTTTTTAGGATATGACAATATTTGGCTGATACAACTATTTGAAAATCTGGAATCTGAGGGTGCAAATATTGAGAAAATTGCATTTAATGTTCAAACTTCAAAGTCCAAATCTCTACTGGCTTACCGCTGTAATGATGTTGTGGACTGAATTGGGAAATTGTTTGCTTTTACATAAAAAACACACTTGAATGGGAAATCCCCAAAGAGCGGGTAGGAACAAGTGCAAGTTTGTAGACAAGTTTCTGGCCAGTTTCGTAATATTGAGCAATGCAATGTATTTTTGGATTTTTCTACAAATATTCCCGTGTGACTTACAACTGGTTTTGTGGTCCAGGGTCATAAATCGCAAATAAACAACATATTTCTGACCAACAATTAAACCTGACAACAACTGTGCCATATCTTTTGATTCATAAACTCAAACTGCACTAAAACACATTTTTTCAAAGTCATTTCAGCTTCCGCACATAAACACAAGTTGTCAAGTGCCTCAAGTGACTCTCTATAGAGCCCCTCTGGTGACTTCCGACTGTCTCAACCAGTTGCGTGAGTTTGGGGCGGGACAATATCTGCATTTTGCACACACTTTTATCCAAAGCGACTTACAGTGCATTCAATACATACAATTCTTTTATCAGTATGTGTTCCTGGCATCGAACCCATGACCTTTGTGGTGCTAACCCAATGAGCCACAAAAACACTTTGGGGATGTTCAGTTTCACACTTCAGTTTAAAATTGAAAATAACTCCTAATACTGATCTGAAGACAGAGTTCATATGTTCTGACTTTATGGCCCCTGAGTTAATCTGATCTCATGTCTCGATGGTGTGAGCCTGGCGGGGTATTGCGAATGCTTCATTACAGGGATATATGGGCCAGTTTATTCTGGCCCGAAGCAGCGCAGTCAGAATTTCCATCATGTTGAAACAGAAGAGAACAGCAGTCATAAGAGCGACGACTAACCGCTCTCGAGAACAACAGCGAATACATCCTACAGCCAGATTTTCCCTGCTCATTTTTTCCACTAGAAGACCTCTGGGCCCCTCCGCTCAGTATCATAACGCAGAGTAGTTTCTGGAGCCCAGTGGATACAAACAGAGCTTAGAAATATCCGGAAAAAAGACAGTGAGAAATAGTTTTTTGTGCCTCTAAAACACAGCAAGCATCTCGGATCGCAGACACCTAAAGGTGGCGTGATCAATGTCCGTCTCAATGGCTGTTTTTCTCTGACCGGCTTGTAATTAAGATGCAGAAAATGCTATTTTACGCCTGACTGTACTTTACAGATACGGGAAGCATCATGCAGGGGCGCTGGTAATCTCTCAGAAACCATTACGCGCTGCTGTTCGTCCTTTTAATTAAAGCTACCGAAAGCTCATGTGGCAGCTCTGTTGTTGTCGGGAGAAGAATGAACTCTCATTTCCGAAACACAATGTACAAACAAACGCAAAACAAACACCCTGTAATTAGACAATCATTAACTGTTCCCACTGTTTCCAATACAAATGAGGATTTAAAGAAATAATTCCCAAATAATAAAACTTTCCCCTTTGTGTCATTTCTTTAAAGGGCCCATATTATGCTAAATCCACTTTTACAAGATGTGTGGACGTAAATGTGTGTTGGCAGTGTGTGAACATAATCACCCTCCATTTCTTATCCCCATTAAACCAATGCAGTCTCATTAAACATGCTGTTTTCATTCTTTTGTTAATGTGATGTCACACTGATAAACCCCGCCCACAACCACTGACTGACTGACTGACTTCACCCAAAATCTTTTCTTAATGTGTTTGTTAGCACCTACTAGCACTAATGCGGCTAAAATACTATTCTCCAAGACTGTATTCACAGAAATCATATCTATTTTTAACCAAAAGCGGTAGCTCATTTGCATTTAAAGGTACACACACGGCATTTATGTAGGGTATTTTGAGCTAAAACTTCACAGACACATTCTAGGCCTACCGGAGACTTTCTATTACACCTAGTAAAACAGAAGTGCACAGGTGCGTTTTCACTTACTTCAATCCATGTGAAGCTTCCAATCTCATCTTCTTGGTCCACATATCTGATGTTTCCATGCTGAGGTGGCTCCTCAATAATAAACTCAATGTTTAAGGACCGGTAGAAGGGGTGTGTGATGTTCAAAATCTCCGGGGTCAATGCCACGGATCCACCTTCCCTCACGGTGAGGTTGACCACTTGGACGGGTATGAGCCGTGGAGCAATGTCCACCTGCACCTCCACATTTTCCACCATGTTGAAGCCATTGCTGACATCAACGGTGAAGTGATCCCTGCCTTGAAGAGAGGTGGAGACGTAGAAAATTCTGCCCATATTTATATCTTCCTGTGTGAAAGATTGAACGTAGTCCAGGATGGGTGATGCTGAGTCGTTGATAAGTTTGACCACGTGACCTAGGCGGGAAAACCTTGTGATGGAGTACACCATCTCTTTGGGTAGGATGTCTGTTTGTTCCACCTGACGGAAATCAAAACAAACCCTTCAATAGGTGCAATAACATGTTACTTTTTAATGGAATGCACAAATTTTTCATGATGTTGACCTTTAATATGGCATGCTAACCTTGAGAAAGACTATTTGATTTTTATTGGAACTATTCCTTGAGATTACCATGTAGCATTTTTTAAAAGCATAAAACGTTTTGATATATTTAATGGTTGGATTGGAAAAACCTGGAGCTGATATCATAAATGCGATTTATGCCAAACCCTCTATTTTATGTGTGCCAAATCCCTGAAATACTTGTGGAAAAGCAGCGCATATAAACTAGTGTCAATGACCAATGAAGGCAGAGTTTTCTCTTCGGCAACATTTGGGTAATTACTAAAAGTACAATTAATGAGGCATAAACCTTGCAGCACATCTAGACCCACTGCAGAAGCTAAATTACATCTGAACCATTTTCCCTCCTTTTAAAATGTTGCTCCAAAATGCAAAACAGCTCCTTGATGGATTTACGAGTCCATTGTTAAGGGACTTTGTGAGCAGTGATATTGCATTTCTGGAACCTTCCATGACTGTAACACACAGCTGTTGAACACAAATTATAGTTAAGTACTGATGGGAAATGCCAAAGGTCTTTGTAAACTAATCTAAATATGTCTGCTATACGAGACGCTGGTCGTAGCATTTACAGATGATATGTGTATTTGTCTTTTCTACTGTATTAGTAAGACTTGCCAAACTACGAAACAGAATTGGCTTTCTGTCCTGAGATAACAATAATTTATGACTTTGAGAGAAAAGACACGAAATAGACTCTCACAGCCTCATTCATGAAACACGAGCGGAAAAAATTCTGTGTAAACAGACTGTGTAAACTGTATTCCAGTTCAATTTGACAATTTACGTAAGAATGGCTTTCCTAACAATTTAAATCTTCTGCATGTGTTTGACGCATTATCTTCAAACTGAACATTTTAAATGTGTAGTTGATTATACAGAAAACACAAGACATGAAAGACAAAATAAAACCAACATTAAACACTACTTAAACAGATTTAACTTCGTGTAGACAGAAACAATTTGTTTAGTTTATACACAGTTGTGTTGAAACTACTCAAAACTACACAACTACTGTAGTCAGTGTTGCGTATAAAAAGAGGTTTTACCTTCAGGTGGTCTTGGTCAATAACCGAATGTTCTCCTTCGAACGCGATGATCACCTGATTTGCCAAAACATCTGGCTCTGTTAGGTAACCTTTCTTGAAAATCTTAATTTTGAAAGTTCCCTCTGTGGACAAATCCTTGGCAAGTACGGTGAACGTGAAGAAATCTTTAGAGCTAAGACTCTGGTCATTGTGTTCATAAGAGACCACACATTTTTTAAGGTCTTCTTGCGTGAACGTTGAAGATTCAATCCCACTGACTATAATCCTACCATTACTGGGAGCAGAAGTCACCTCATAAATGATCTCAGTTGCACTTCTTATGTCCATGTTGGACTCTGCACTCAGCAAACTGGTGTTCAAAGTCTTGGTGCTACCATGATCAATGACCACCATGGTATTGTTGGTTATACGTAGATAAGGGTCACCTGCTTGAACCTGAAGCACAGCTGTTGTCTTATGCAAACCATCAGATACTTGAATTTGGAATCGCTCACGGTCAGCCCCATGGTGAACGAACGAAACTTTCCCATCTCTCAGGTCGGCCTGGGTGAAGCGGAAGAGTTGCTGTGTAGGGTCTGCCGATGAGACTATGTTTCCAGAAAGAATTCCCGCTCGGACATAAACGAGTTGGGTGTCATTAAAGTCAGAATCATCATCACTGAAGAGGATGTCATCAGTTGTCAATAAACGCTGGCCGTTTCTAACTACGTGAAAAGGTTTGTCAACTACCCTTTGAGGCACATGGTCATTCTTGGTTTGTATCGTAATGTGAAACACCCCCTTCAGTACCTCATGACCCTCATCCTGCCAACCATTGTCCTCTGTGGCAGCAAAGGCCAAGAAAGTGAACTGGTCATGGCTGGTCTCTGATCCGTCGTGTTTATAAACCAGCCTGTTCAAGAGCAGATCTTCACTACTAAACACCCTAATTGCACCCTCAAACCTTTGCACATCCGGTGGAGATTCTCTGATAAGACGACCGTGTTTGGGATCTT